>NC_134699.1:70692632-70755645 GCF_050947455.1 Rhinoderma darwinii | reverse complement strand
TGATACTGCCTTCCCTGTATCTAATCCTATCATGTGTGATACTGACTGCTGTGTATCTAATCCTATCATGTGTGATACATTCACCACACAGCACTACTCCCCCCATCATGTCGTTTCCTAGAAGTCTCATGGGTGGGCTGTTCTTATGCTCCCCTTTGGGGACATTTGCCGGGACTGGGGTTTGATGCTGGGACTGCTGTCACTATGGGCCTGTAGGGGGCGGTATTGTCCTGCACTGCGATCTCTCTGCTCTGTAGAAAACCTGTCTTGACCTAATACATTGTAGCAATCCTTCAGCTTTGAGAAGTGTCAGTGCAGTACAAATCTATCCTCTTTACTGACAGTTTGTTACAATGTATCAGTTCAGGTAATATGTCAGGCTGGATTGTCCAGACTAGATACATTGTAACAGACCCTCATCTGTGGGAGCAGGAAGAGGTTTGAACAGGTTTTTAACCTCGGTATATAAACAAAATCATCTCCATTCACTGACAACAAGTAGAGGCCTCTGAATGGTGAGATCTTGAAAATAATGTTGTTCTATCGCCCTGGCCCCCCCCCCGTGTCGGCTCTGCCCCCCCCCCCCCCGTGTCGGTCCTGCCCCCCCCGTCTCGGCCCCGCCCCCCCGTGTTTTTTTGGGTAATGTCCCTGGCGCAGTTTTTTTATGAGATCTGTTCCTTCGTTTTTTTCTCGCCATGGACGTCTGGCGCCGGCCGCTCTCCCGTATTATTTTTGCGCCACTTCTCTGTTACTTCGGGGAATTTTGCTTATAACGATGGTCTGGGGGTGGCGGAGGTTTCCTGTCCCGCGGTTACGTTGGTGACGGTTCATGGCGGCCGGGTTCGTCTCTATTAGATTTTTCTGCAGGAAAATATCAGAATTACAATCAAAGAAAACGTCTTCAAACACCAAGTAAAAGGCGCGGCGGCGTCTGAATCCCTCGACAATTATCCGCCGCCATTACGGGAACGGAGGAACCTTCAACTCTGCGCAATATATTCCGTGTAACAATAGAGTCCAACATGAAAAGTCAAAGAGGAGGAGGAGACGGGAGCCAGGACGCCATCACCGCCGCCACAACCGCCGCCGCCGCGCACAAAGGAGGGGAATCTGCAGCGCCTTCAATTCTAAGTGAAGACGAAAAGTTACAAAGGCGACAAATTGACATCCGTTGCGGCAGCGGCGTCTGGGGGAGGGGGCACTGCTAATGGGGAGACGCTCCAGAGGTAACGACCCCATGAAGGAAGAAAAGCCGCCACAGATCGTCCTTAACCCTTCCTGCGCCGCGGACGCCGTAACTACGCAATTCATTCCGTCTCCACAGAAGCTTTTGTATAGAAGTCAGAATTAACGGTTTAAGATCCATGCTTGCTGTCAGTGAATGAAACTATTATCTTGATTACATCCAGAGGCTTCGTACTCGTCCTAACCTGACACTTCTCACAGCTGAGGGTCTGTTGCAGTTGTATCCAGTCTGGACAATCCTCTGTGAACAGAACAGTTTGGACTCCACTGCGCTGATTTTACCTGCACTGATACATTGTAACAAACACTGTGATACCAATCAGAAAGAGTTGTCCAGATTAGATACATTTGTAACAGACCCTCAGCTGTGAGCAGCACTAGGTCGGCCCCTGGATAGCCGATCACTAGTCCCGAGGGTCCCTGGATGGTTCAGGACTCAGCAGTGGTGAAGCATACAAGTCTATGAGATATAAGGAAACAGACTTTTATGATTTCAAGAGCTCTGCTTGCTGTCAGTTAATAAAACCGTACATCTGGAGACTGAGAACCCATCCTGACCTAGTCCTGCTCACAGATCTTCAGCTTTGATACCATGGTATCCAGTCTAGACAATGCTCTGTGAGATATAGACAGCAGCATGAAGCTCATTTGTTACAATGTTTCAGTGCAGATAAACCATCCAGAGGATTGCCTAAACTGGATATAATTGTCAGCTGTGAGAACAGGTTCCCACTCATGAACAGCAAGCAGAGATCTTGAAGATGGTAGTGAATTAAATCCGTCAATGAGAGTGGTAAAACGGGCCATTATTTACATCGGACTGGACGCCGTTGTCTGGGAATTGTCATGTGACCCGGGATATGCGCGTCCTGTGCGCTGCTGTCCGCAGGTGGAGCAGCGCGGCATATGTGACGTGTACACGGCGCGGTGACGTGATAAATGGCGGTAATTCGCAGCCACCGAGTCAGCAGAAGGGTTTGAGCTCCAACCTCCCCTGCCGTCATTCAGCAGCATCAAAAGGCGCGGCGTTCAGAAGTGGCGAGCGCCGCGCGTCTGATCGCTGCTCATTAGGAGACTTTAAAGATTCCTTTATTTTTCAAAGGCAGCGTGTCCATTTTTAATCACTTGTCGTTACAGAGCGGACGTGGCGCAGGCCTCATTCACTGACAGGAATCACTTGGTTTTCAGACAGGATATTCGCACCGTAATCCGAGTCGGGCACAGAATATTGAATATTGACCAGAGTTATTTGGGCGTCGCGCAATAAAAGGGGGCGAGAAAAACTTAGAGAACATGTATTTCTCAGTGTTACTGCTTTTACTGTGAAGAATCCTTCCTTATATATGAGGTGCATCAGCACTGGTCTTGTAAACATGTTTTCACTGCTGCCTTTACTGTAAAGAATTCACTGGGAAATACAGTCCCAAATCCTACATCCCACGGTATTAATGCTCTTACTATAAAGAATCCTTTCTTGCTATCGGTCGTCGCTGGCTCTTGTATTCCACTGTATTATTGCTCTTAGGCCGGATTCATATGAGCGTGTGTGTTGTGGCAGCCCCGTATGATGCGTGTTTGTGTGATTTTCGCGCGGCCGCCATCATTATGACCCTCCGTTTGTATGTTTGTAGCACGCGGTGCTCTTCTGTTTACAGTCATACGTTTTACTGCTGTTGCGCGAATCCCGCTCGTCCCACGGAAGTGCTTCCATGTGGTGCGCCTGATTTTCACTCTCCCATTGACTTCAATGCGTGATGCGCGAAATACGCCCAAAGAACGGACTTGTCGTGACTTTTTCCCGACGGACTCACGCAGCGTAAAACGCGCACCCGTCTGCACGGCCCCATAGACTAATATACGCGCATTGCACGGACGTATATCCCGTTTGTCTGAATATGCCCTTACTGTAGAGAACCCTTCAGATATTGTTAAATCTCTCTCCTTCCCACTTCTATTCTCTGCCTGTAGGGATATGACGACTCCCCCCTCCCCCCCCCCAGAATCTCAAGAAAGTTGTGAAGAAGTTACAAGTATATCCGGGTAAAGTTGTAGTATGGCGCCTGGCATGCTCCGCCACGGAAGGGAGCGCGCGTGTTCTGTTGTACCCCTGTAATCCCCCCCCCCCCTCCTCCACTCTATACAGGTGACAGACTGAACATGTTCCTGATATATCTGACTTCTATCATTGGTCAGGCCTGCCGTCATCATTGGTCAGTACTGCCGCCTTCCGCCATCATTGGTCAGTACTGCCGCCTTCCGTCATCATTGGTCAGGCCTGCCGCCATCATTCGTCAGTACTGCCGCCTTCCGTCATCATTGGTCAGGCCTGCCGTCATCATTGGTCAGTACTGCCGCCTTCCGCCATCATTGGTCAGTACTGCCGCCTTCCGCCATCATTGGTCAGTACTGCCGCCTTCCGCCATCATTGGTCAGTACTGCCGCCTTCCGCCATCATTGGTCAGTACTGCCGCCTTCCGCCATCATTGGTCAGTACTGCCGCCTTCCGCCATCATTGGTCAGTACTGCCGCCTTCCGCCATCATTGGTCAGTACTGCCGCCTTCCGTCATCATTGGTCAGTACTGCCGCCTTCCGCCATCATTGGTCAGTACTGCCGCCTTCCGCCATCATTGGTCAGTACTGCCGCCTTCCGCCATCATTGGTCAGTACTGCCGCCTTCCGTCATCATTGGTCAGTACTGCCGCCTTCCGCCATCATTGGTCAGTACTGCCGCCTTCCGCCATCATTGGTCAGTACTGCCGCCTTCCGCCATCATTGGTCAGGCCTGCCGCCTTCCGCCATCATTGGTCAGGCCTGCCGCCTTCCGCCATCATTGGTCAGTACTGCCGCCTTCCGCCATCATTGGTCAGTACTGCCGCCTTCCGCCATCATTGGTCAGTACTGCCGCCTTCCGCCATCATTGGTCAGTACTGCCGCCTTCCGCCATCATTGGTCAGTACTGCCGCCTTCCGCCATCATTGGTCAGTACTGCCGCCTTCCGCCATCATTGGTCAGTACTGCCGCCTTCCGCCATCATTGGTCAGTACTGCCGCCTTCCGCCATCATTGGTCAGGCCTGCCGCCGGCGTTGGTCGGTCCTGCCGCCGTGTAGTATCCATGCATGTTAGGAAACGGGAACGCCCCCTGGTAACATACGGAAGCGGCCGCTGTGGGACATTTCCTTTAAGAAGAAGGGATGACTTGTTGGTCCAGGGTAGAGGCGGCGGCGGCGCTGGCGGTGAGTTAATGATGGCGGCCGCGTTTCCTGACTGCCGATACTTCTGTGAGGACGCATCTCGCCAGTAATCTCCCAGCCGCTGCGCTGCCATCGCCCGCCGCCCTTTCATCCTGCTCCGGGATGTGATGATGTGAGGAGATAATCAGCCTTCAATGTCGGCGCCTCCCTGAGCGCGCCGCGGCGGCCGGACCGCGGGGAACCTTTTGACGTTTACTTATAAACCAACTCTGCGAAGGTCTGAAGCCGCAAATAATCAGATCCCGGCGCTGAAATCCGCCAATGTTCTCCTGAGACCGCGTCCATCAACCGCACAAAGAGACTGAATCATCGTATTCACGGCGCCCAACCGGGAACGTTAACTCCGTCCTCGCCGCCGGTCCTCTAAAAAAAAACACCTCTCTTCGTTGTGTGACAAATAAACATTTATTTTTTTTCTGCCGGCGACGTCTCATCCGATATCTTCACCGGACGCCGTAAATCCTTCACGCCCCGCGCAGAACCGGCTGTGCGACTTTTAATCGGATCGTGGCCGGATCCAGGGTCGGATTTAATTGGATCGAGAAGTTTAAACCTCAAAACAAAGACGGAACCTTCACCGCGATAAAGGGGGCGGGGCTTGTGCTCGCAATGCGGCGGCGGTGCGGGGGTTAAATGCCAAAGTGAAATTCTCAAAGATAAAAATTGTCCCCGAGCAAAAAAATAAATAATAAAATGCGCACAGGAGGGGGACTCGCCCCGGGACAAGCTGCTCTTTGAAGTGGGACCCCCAGTCGTGCGGCCGCTTTTGAAGGGATCGGCTGTCTCCTTAATGCCGGCGCTTTGATGTGCGAGAGAAGAACAGATCGTACTTACCAGCAGTGAATACAGAGGGGGAGGGGACCGGGGCCCCCACAACACTCCCCAGGGGCCGCATGAATGTATCAGCTCAGGGCAGTGACACATTGTTACCAATCACAAGACCTTTAAAGGGACAGTACGGCCGATCACAAACCTGATACAAGGGTCGGGGGTCGAACAAGTTCAGCATTATCTAATGTCTTATAGGGGTACCCCCCCCTCAGACCCCTTAACATGGCAATACTCGTGTCCGTGTACTCCCCCTCCCCACAATACAAGGTCCCATCTCACATAAATGACACCTCCGCCTGATTGCTACGGGTCACACCCGAGTATGAGAACGAGGGGTCCCCCGACCACCATCCTGCCTGGTGAGATGTGTATAAGGGGTCCCCTCTCCATTCACCCGCCACCTGCCTGCCCGCGGCCCCATTACTATGCGGGATGTGTGGAATAAACCTCCGTGTGCCCGACCGCTGATGACTCTGTAATAGTTGGGAATTCCCCTTTAAGTCTTTACATCAACGAGTAACTGCAATAGCCTTAATATTTCACCACTTCATTATGCGGGGGTCTGCGTGGCGGGGGGCTGCGTGGCGGGGGGCTGCGTGGCGGGGGGCTGCATGGCAGGGGCAGACGAGCGCTGTATGGCAGGGGCTGTATGGCGGCGGATGGCGGGGGCAGACGGGCGCTGTGTGGCGGGTGTGGGCGCTGTGTGGCGGGGGCTGTATGGCGGGGGCATACGAGCGCTGTATGGCGGGCGCTGTATGGCGGGGGCAGGCGGGCGCTGTGTGGCGGGTGTGGGCGCTGTGTGGCGGGGGCTGTATGGCGGGGGCAGGTGGGTGATGTATGGCGGGGGCTGTACGGCGGGGGCTGGCGGGGGCTGTGTGGCGGGGGCAGGTGGGTGCTGTATGGGGCTGGCGGGGGCTGTGTGGCGGGGGCTGAGTGGTGGGGGCGGGCGCTGTGTGGCGGGGTTACATCCTGTATTATACTCCAGAGCTGCACTCACTATTCTGCTGGTGGAGTCACTGTGTACATACATTACATTACTTATCCTGTACTGATCCTGAGTTACATCCTGTATTATACTCCAGAGCTGCGCTCACTATTCTGCTGGTGGAGTCACTGTGTACATACATTACATTACTTATCCTGTACTGATCCTGAGTTACATCCTGTATTATACTCCAGAGCTGCACTCACTATTCTGCTGGTGGAGTCACTGTGTACATACATTACATTACTTATCCTGCACTGATCCTGAGTTATATCCTGTGTTATACTCCAGAGCTGCACTCACTATTCTGCTGGTGCAGTCACTGTGTACATACATTACTTATCCTGTACTGATCCTGAGTTATATGCTGTATTATACTCCAGAGCTGAGCTCACTATTCTGCTGGTGGAGTCACTGTGTACATACATTACATTACTTATCCTGTACTGATCCTGAGTTATATCCTGTATTATACCCCAGAGCTGAGCTCACTATTCTGCTGGTGGAGTCACTGTGTACATACATTACATTACTTATCCTGTACTGATCCTGAGTTACATCCTGTATTATACTCCAGAGCTGCACTCACTATTCTGCTGGTGGAGTCACTGTGTACATACATTACATTACTTATCCTGTACTGATCCTGAGTTATATCCTGTATTATACCCCAGAGCTGAGCTCACTATTCTGCTGGTGGAGTCACTGTGTACATACATTACATTACTTATCCTGTACTGATCCTGAGTTACATCCTGTATTATACTCCAGAGCTGCACTCACTATTCTGCTGGTGGAGTCACTGTGTACATACATTACTTATCCTGTACTGATCCTGAGTTACATCCTGTATTATACTCCAGAGCTGCACTCACTATTCTGCTGGAGGAGTCACTGTGTACATACATTACATTACTTATCCTGTACTGATCCTGAGTTATATCCAGTATTATACTCCAGAGCTGCACTCACTATTCTGCTGGCGGAGTCACTGTGTACATAGATTACATTACTTATCCTGTACTGATCCTGAGTTATATCCAGTATTATACTCCAGAGCTGCACTCACTATTCTGCTGGTGGAGTCACTGTGTACATACATTACATTACTTATCCTGTACTGATCCTGAGTTATATCCAGTATTATACTCCAGAGCTGCACTCACTATTCTGCTGGTGGAGTCACTGTGTACATACATTACTTATCCTGTACTGATCCTGAGTTATATCCTGTATTATACTCCAGAGCTGCACTCACTATTCTGCTGGTGCAGTCACTGTGTACATACATTACATTACTTATCCTGTACTGATCCTGAGTTACATCCTGTATTATACTCCAGAGCTGCAATCACTATTCTGCTGGTGGAGTCACTGTGTACATACATTACTTATCCTGTACTGATCCTGAGTTATATCCTGTATTATACTCCAGAGCGGCACTCACTATTCTGCTGGTGGAGTCACTGTGTACATACATTACTTATCCTCTACTGATCCTGAGTTACATCCTGTATTCTACTCCAGAGCTGCACTCACTATTCTGCTGGTGGAGTCACTGTGTACATACATTACATTTACTTATCCTGTACTGATCCTGAGTTACATCCTGTATTATACTCCAGAGCTGCACTCACTATTCTGCTGGTGGAGTCACTGTGTACATATATTACATTACTTATCCTGTACTGATCCTGAGTTACATCCTGTATTATACTCCAGAGCTGCACTCACTATTCTGCTGGTGGAGTCACTGTGTACATACATTACATTACTTATCCTGTACTGATCCTGAGTTATATCCTGTATTATACTCCAGAGCTGCACTCACTATTCTGCTGGTGGAGTCACTGTGTACATACATTACATTACTTATCCTGTACTGATCCTGAGTTATATCCTGTATTATACTCCAGAGCTGCACTCACTATTCTGCTGGTGGAGTCACTGTGTACATGCATTACTTATCCTGTACTGATCCTGAGTTACATCCTGTATTATACTCCAGAGCTGCACTCACTATTCTGCTGGTGGAGTCACTGTGTACATACATTACTTATCCTGTACTGATCCGGAGTTATATCCTGTACTCTACTCCAGAGCTGCACTCACTATTCTGCTGGTGGGGTCATTGTGTACATACATTACTTATCCTGTACTGATCCTGAGTTATATCCTGTATTATACTCCAGAGCTGCACTCACTATTCTGCTGGTGGAGTCACTGTGTACATACATTACATTACTTATCCTGTACTGATCCTGAGTTACATCCTGTATTATACTCCAGAGCTGCACTCACTATTCTGCTGGTGGAGTCACTGTGTACATACATTACATTACTTATCCTGTACTGATCCTGAGTTATATCCTGTATTATACTCCAGAGCTGCACTCACGATTCTGCTGGTGGGGTCATTGTGTACATACATTGCTTATCCTGTACTGATCCTGAGTTACATCCTGTATTATACTCCAGAGCTGCACTCACTATTCTGCTGGTGGAGTCACTGTGTACATACATTACATTATTTATCTGTATTATGCTCCAGAGCTGAAATCTCCCTGCTTGTTTAGCCCATTACACCTAGTGATCTCTTCTGCAGGTTGTTGCACCACGGACCTCTCTAGAGATCTGCAGATTATTGCTCTGTCAGAGCCAGCAGCGTTGTCTCTTTTAACCCCTCGCTCGCCTTCTGTTCTGTAATTCGGCTTTGTATGTATGAAGTGATTAGAATATAATGAGGGGCTCCCCGGGGGGTGTGTGACCCCTGCCCTCCGCTATAGGGAGACGTACACATTAGAATATTTCCGGCGGGGATCACACAGACTTCTGAGGCCCCCGATCGCCTTTCTTCCCTCTTCTTGTGGCCCTCAGATCCGCTGCACATATGTTCCTCATTTCTCTGTGTCATTTCAAAGAGCGGCGTCTATTCCAGAGCAGAATGTATTCCATTCATCACCCGATCCCGCTGCGGAGGAGCCACAACTAAGAATCAACTCCTCCTAATCTCCCAGAACTGCAGAATATTTACATCTTTCCCGTCTCCACATTTTCCGCTTGTAAATTTGTCAATTTCAGAGAGGGAGAAAAAAAGTTAACGACCACGAATAGCAGAGAACGGCCGCATTGTAGGGGTGTCCTGACGAGGGCGGCCGCGTTGGTGTGTCCTGACCAGAGAGCGGCCGCATTGTAGGGGTGTCCTGACCGTAGAGCGGCCGCGTTGTAGTGGTGTCCTGACGAGGGCGGCCGCGTTGGTGTGTCCTGACCAGAGAGCGGCCGCATTGTAGGGGTGTCCTGACGAGGGCGGCCGCGTTGGTGTGTCCTGACC
Organism: Rhinoderma darwinii; assembly: GCF_050947455.1. NCBI lineage: Eukaryota > Metazoa > Chordata > Amphibia > Anura > Rhinodermatidae > Rhinoderma > Rhinoderma darwinii. The sequence goes on along the minus strand of NC_134699.1, from coordinate 70,746,000 downwards.
AGAGAGCGGCCGCATTGTAGGGGTGTCCTGACCGTAGAGCGGCCGCGTTGTAGTGGTGTCCTGACGAGGGCGGCCGCGTTGGTGTGTCCTGACCAGAGAGCGGCCGCATTGTAGGGGTGTCCTGACGAGGGCGGCCGCGTTGGTGTGTCCTGACCAGAGAGCGGCCGCATTGTAGGGGTGTCCTGACCGTAGAGCGGCCGCGTTGTAGTGGTGTCCTGACGAGGGCGGCCGCGTTGGTGTGTCCTGACCAGAGAGCGGCCGCATTGTAGGGGTGTCCTGACCAGAGAGCGGCCACGTTGTCTGTGTCCTGACCGGAGGGCGCAATGTAGTGGTGGTCTAACCGGGGAACAGACGTGGACACTAGGGGTACATGATAATGACACACTGACACTTGGGGTACAGGCTAATGACACTTGGGGTACAGGCTAATGATAGTCACATCTGGACCCCTCTACCACATAAGCCCCTGTATTAGAAGTAGGTGGGGGCCCTGGTACAGATTTTGTATTGGACACACTAGCTGCCACAGCGTTAGTGCCCTAGATCAGCAGTCCTGGGACCAGCAGTTTATGGTGGTAGTTACACTTATTTGCTCTTCTCCCGTTGGGTCCCCTCAGCCGTATCCGTTCTCCATGACCCTCCGTACTATTAACCATAGGTTGACTTTTCACACGGCCTTTTGTAGGTGCTGCGTACGTTCCTGTGACTGCCCCTCCCTGCATAGAATGTATGAGGCATAATGGTCGTGCCCATTGCGGTTCCCCTGAGATTCACACGTCCAGTCCTTTCCCACCCCGAGCGCCGGGGCTGCAGATTCTTCCCCTTCTTTAGTTTATAAGATAATGGAAGACGGAAAGAAATCTTATGAAGCGCCGTCTTCTCCTTGATGTTGGAGCACACGACTGATGGTTTAAGAGCCCGGCTCTGATCAAAGTGAACGCCTCTCCTTCCGATAACTGACAGCATCGCTCAGCTGGGCGGCCGCCTTATTTGCAAACGCTGAGAGGCGAATCTAAGTGGAACTTTATTTTTTTCTGTTTTTGTTCCTCGTCTTTGTGTGATGGGAGGGGGGGCACTGAATGGAGATGCCAGGAATAATGTGTGAGGATTAGGCCGCACTGTAACTAATAACATTACCAGGCGGAACATGAAGAGGACGGTTATAGAAACATCTATACCAGACGACACAAATCTCTCATATTCATTACGACAGCGCGTTACAATCGCTGCAGCGTTGCTGTTCAGAAATTTGCCGCGTACAATGATATCTGCCCCGGCAGGGGGCGACGCTCTGTAATCAGAAGCCTCCTTATAAATAGATGAGAGGGCAAGAGGGGGACGCTTATACGAAAAGATGAAAAACAACTTAAGTGTGCGGTTCCGGAGGGCGACGCAAGATGTGCCGCTCGCGAAGGGAGTTGATGGGTCGGTGATTTTAAGGAATGGAGAAATATTACAAGTTTCCTTTGAAGCGTCCCTGTAATGAAGTATTATACATGCAGCCAGTTACTGAGGTACGAGACACAATGTTACCTCATATGGAAAACATTTACATCGCGTTACTCTGGGGCTGTCGATGACAGCAACGACTTTGTCCTGTTGAGAAGTTCTGATTAATATGATATAAAGGGACTTTATTAGTTCTGGTTGAGCTCTGTATGGCAGTATTATTTATACATAGTTCTCGTTGAGCGCTGTATGGCAGTATTATTTATACATAGTTCTGGTTGAGCTCTGTATGGCAGTATTATTTATACATAGTTCTGGTTGAGCGCTGTATGGCGGTATTATTTATACATGGTTCTCGTTGAGCGCTGTATGGCAGTATTATTTATACATAGTTCTGGTTGAGCTCTGTATGGCAGTATTATTTATACATAGTTCTGGTTGAGCTCTGTATGGCAGTATTATTTATACATAGTTCTGGTTGAGCTCTGTATGGCAGTATTATTTATACATAGTTCTGGTTGAGCGCTGTATGGCGGTATTATTTATACATGGTTCTCGTTGAGCGCTGTATGGCAGTATTATTTATACATGGTTATCGTTGAGCGCTGTATGTCGGTATTATTTATACATAGTTCTGGTTGAGCTCTGTATGGCAGTATTATTTATACATAGTTCTCGTTGAGCACTGTATGGCAGTATTATTTATACATAGTTCTGGTTGAGCTCTGTATGGCAGTATTATTTATACATAGTTCTGGTTGAGCGCTGTATGGCGGTATTATTTATACATGGTTCTCGTTGAGCGCTGTATGGCAGTATTATTTATACATAGTTCTGGTTGAGCTCTGTATGGCAGTATTATTTATACATAGTTCTGGTTGAGCTCTGTATGGCAGTATTATTTATACATAGTTCTGGTTGAGCTCTGTATGGCAGTATTATTTATACATAGTTCTGGTTGAGCGCTGTATGGCGGTATTATTTATACATGGTTCTCGTTGAGCGCTGTATGGCAGTATTATTTATACATGGTTATCGTTGAGCGCTGTATGTCGGTATTATTTATACATAGTTCTCGTTGAGCTCTGTATGGCAGTATTATACATGGTTATCGTTGAGCGCTGTATGGCGGTATTATTTATACATAGTTCTGGTTGAGCTCTGTATGGCGGTATTATTTATACATGGTTCTGGTTGAGCTCTGTATGGCGGTATTATTTATACATGGTTCTCGCTGAGCGCTGTATGTCGGTATTATTTATACATAGTTCTCGTTGAGCTCTGTATGGCGGTATTATTTATACATGGTTCTCGTTGAGCTCTGTATGGCAGTATTATTTATACATAGTTCTCGTTGAGCGCTGTATGGCAGTATTATTTATACATAGTTCTCGTTGAGCGCTGTATGGCAGTATTATTTATACATAGTTCTGGTTGAGCTCTGTATGGCAGTATTATTTATACATAGTTCTGGTTGAGCTCTGTATGGCAGTATTATTTATACATAGTTCTGGTTGAGCTCTGTATGGCAGTATTATTTATACATAGTTCTGGTTGAGCGCTGTATGGCGGTATTATTTATACATGGTTCTCGTTGAGCGCTGTATGGCAGTATTATTTATACATAGTTCTGGTTGAGCTCTGTATGGCAGTATTATTTATACATAGTTCTGGTTGAGCTCTGTATGGCAGTATTATTTATACATAGTTCTGGTTGAGCTCTGTATGGCAGTATTATTTATACATAGTTCTGGTTGAGCGCTGTATGGCGGTATTATTTATACATGGTTCTCGTTGAGCGCTGTATGGCAGTATTATTTATACATGGTTATCGTTGAGCGCTGTATGTCGGTATTATTTATACATAGTTCTCGTTGAGCTCTGTATGGCAGTATTATTTATACATGGTTATCGTTGAGCGCTGTATGGCGGTATTATTTATACATAGTTCTGGTTGAGCTCTGTATGGCGGTATTATTTATACATGGTTCTGGTTGAGCTCTGTATGGCGGTATTATTTATACATGGTTCTCGCTGAGCGCTGTATGTCGGTATTATTTATACATAGTTCTCGTTGAGCTCTGTATGGCGGTATTATTTATACATGGTTCTCGTTGAGCTCTGTATGGCAGTATTATTTATACATAGTTCTGGTTGAGCTCTGTATGGCAGTATTATTTATACATAGTTCTGGTTGAGCTCTGTATGGCAGTATTATTTATACATAGTTCTGGTTGAGCTCTGTATGGCAGTATTATTTATACATAGTTCTGGTTGAGCTCTGTATGGCAGTATTTTTTATACATAGTTCTGGTTGAGCACTGTATGGCAGTATTATTTATACATAGTTCTGGTTGAGCTCTGTATGGCGGTATTATTTATACATAGTTCTGGTTGAGCTCTGTATGGCGGTATTATTTATACATAGTTCTGGTTGAGCACTGTATGGCGGTATTATTTATACATGGTTCTCGTTGAGCTCTGTATGGCGGTATTATTTATACATGGTTCTGGTTGAGCTCTGTATGGCGGTATTATTTATACATAGTTCTGGTTGAGCTCTGTATGGCAGTATTATTTATACATAGTTCTGGTTGAGCTCTGTATGGCGGTATTATTTATACATAGTTCTCGTTGAGCGCTGTATGGCGGTATTTATACATAGTTCTGGTTGAGCTCTGTATGGCAGTATTATTTATACATGGTTCTCGTTGAGCTGTGTATGGCAATATTTGTATATTACATAGTTCTGGTTGAGCTCTGTATGGCAGTATTTGTATATTACATAGTTATGGTTGAGCTCTGTATGGCAATATTATTTGTATGTTACGTAGTTCTGGTTGAGCTCTGTATGGCAGTTATTTATACATGGTTCTCGTTGAGCTCTGTATGGCAGTATTATACATAGTTCTGGTTGAGCTCTGTATGGCAGTATTTGTGTATTACATAGTTCTGGATGAGCGCTGTCTGGCAGTATTATTTGTATATTACATAGTTATGGTTGAGCTCTGTATTGCGGTATTTGTATATTACGTAGTTCTGGTTAAGCACTGTATGGCAGTATTTGGACATTACGTAGTTCTGGTTGAGCACTGTATGGCAGTATTTGTATATTACGTATGGCGGTATTATTTGGACGCTGTTGCTGTTAGCACTGTATGGCGGTATTATTTGGACACTGTTACTGTTATTTAGCACTGTATGGCGGTATTATTTGGATGCTGTTACTGTTATTTAGCACTGTATGGCGGTATTATTTGGACGCTGTTATTTAGCACTGTATGGCGGTATTATTTTGACACTGTTACTGTTATTTAGCACTGTATGGCGGTATTATTTGGACGCTGTTACTGTTATTTAGCACTGTATGGCGGTATTATTTGGACGCTGTTGTTTAGCACTGTATGGCGGTATTATTTGGACGCTGTTACTGTTATTTAGCACTGTATGGCGGTATTATTTGGACGCTGTTACTGTTATTTAGCATTGTATGGCGGTATTATTTGGACGCTGTTATTTAGCCCTGTATGGCGGTATTATTTGGACGCTGTTATTTAGCACTGTATGGCGGTATTATTTGGATGCTGTTACTGTTATTTAGCACTGTATGGTGGTATTATTTGGACGCTGTTATTTAGCCCTGTATGGCGGTATTATTTGGACGCTGTTACTGTTATTTAGCACTGTATGGCGGTATTATTTGGATGCTGTTACTGTTATTTAGCACTGTATGGTGGTATTATTTGGACGCTGTTATTTAGCCCTGTATGGCGGTATTATTTGGACGCTGTTACTGTTGTTTAGCACTGTATGGTGGTATTATTTGGACGCTGTTATTTAGCCCTGTATGGCGGTATTATTTGGACGCTGTTACTGTTGTTTAGCACTGTATGGCGGTATTATTTGGACACTGTTACTGTTATTTAGCACTGTATGGCGGTATTATTTGGATGCTGTTACTGTTATTTAGCCCTGTATGGCGGTATTATTTGGACGCTGTTATTTAGCCCTGTATGGCGGTATTATTTGGACGCTGTTACTGTTGTTTAGCACTGTATGGCGGTATTATTTGGACGCTGTTACTGTTATTTAGCACTGTATGGTGGTATTATTTGGACGCTGTTATTTAGCACTGTATGGCGGTATTATTTGGACTCTGTTATTTAGCACTGTATGGTGGTATTATTTGGATGCTGTTACTGGTATTTAGCACTGTATGGCGGTATTATTTGGACTCTGTTATTTAGCCCTGTATGGCGGTATTATTTGGACTCTGTTATTTAGCCCTGTATGGCGGTATTATTTGGACGCTGTTACTGTTATTTAGCACTGTATGGCGGTATTATTTGGACGCTGTTACTGTTATTTAGCATTGTATGGCGGTATTATTTGGACGCTGTTATTTAGCACTGTATGGCGGTATTATTTGGACACTGTTACTGTTATTTAGCCCTGTATGGCGGTATTATTTGGATGCTGTTACTGTTATTTAGCACTGTATGGCGGTATTATTTGGACGCTGTTATTTAGCCCTGTATGGCGGTATTATTTGGATGCTGTTACTGTTATTTAGCATTGTATGGCGGTATTATTTGGACGCTGTTATTTAGCCCTGTATGGCGGTATTATTTGGATGCTGTTACTGTTATTTAGCACTGTATGGCGGTATTATTTGGATGCTGTTACTGTTGTTTAGCACTGTATGGCGGTATTATTTGGACGCTGTTACTGTTATTTAGCCCTGTATGGTGGTATTATTTGGACGCTGTTACTGTTATTTAGCACTGTATGGTGGTATTATTTGGATGCTGTTACTGTTATTTAGCACTGTATGGTGGTATTATTTGGACTCTGTTATTTAGCCCTGTATGGCGGTATTATTTGGATGCTGTTACTGTTATTTAGCACTGTATGGTGGTATTATTTGGACTCTGTTATTTAGCCCTGTATGGCGGTATTATTTGGATGCGGTTACTGTTATTTAGCACTGTATGGCGGTATTATTTGGATGCTGTTACTGTTATTTAGCCCTGTATGGCGGTATTATTTGGACGCTGTTATTTAGCACTGTATGGCGGTATTATTTGGATGCTGTTACTGTTATTTAGCACTGTATGGTGGTATTATTTGGACGCTGTTATTTAGCCCTGTATGGCGGTATTATTTGGATGCTGTTACTGTTATTTAGCACTGTATGGCGGTATTATTTGGATGCTGTTACTGTTATTTAGCACTGTATGGTGGTATTATTTGGACTCTGTTATTTAGCCCTGTATGGCGGTATTATTTGGATGCGGTTACTGTTATTTAGCACTGTATGGCGGTATTATTTGGATGCTGTTACTGTTATTTAGCACTATGGCGGTATTATTTGGACGCTGTTATTTAGCCCTGTATGGCGGTATTATTTGGACACTGTTACTGTTATTTAGCACTGTATGGTGGTATTATTTGGACGCTGTTACTGTTATTTAGCACTGTATGGCGGTATTATTTGGATGCTGTTACTGTTATTTAGCCCTGTATGGCGGTATTATTTGGACACTGTTACTGTTATTTAGCACTGTATGGCGGTATTATTTGGACGCTGTTATTTAGCACTGTATGGTGGTATTATTTGGACGCTGTTACTGTTATTTAGCACTGTATGGCGGTATTATTTGGACGCTGTTATTTAGCACTGTATGGCGGTATTATTTGGACGCTGTTATTTAGCACTGTATGGTGGTATTATTTGGATGCTGTTACTGTTATTTAGCACTGTATGGCGGTATTATTTGGACGCTGTTACTGTTATTTAGCCCTGTATGGCGGTATTATTTGGACGCTGTTATTTAGCACTGTATGGTGGTATTATTTGGATGCTGTTACTGTTATTTAGCACTGTATGGCGGTATTATTTGGACGCTGTTACTGTTATTTAGCACTGTATGGCGGTGTTATTTGGACGCTGTTACTGTTATTTAGCACTGTATGGCGGTATTATTTGGATGCTGTTACTGTTATTTAGCACTGTATGGCGGTATTATTTGGACGCTGTTATTTAGCACTGTATGGCGGTGTTATTTGGACGCTGTTACTGTTATTTAGCACTGTATGGCGGTATTATTTGGACTCTGTTATTTAGCACTGTATGGCGGTATTATTTGGATGCTGTTACTGTTATTTAGCACTGTATGGTGGTATTATTTGGACGCTGTGACTGTTGTTTAGCACTGTATGGCGGTATTATTTGGATGCTGTTACTGTTATTTAGCACTGTATGGCGGTGTTATTTGGACGCTGTTATTTAGCACTGTATGGCGGTATTATTTGGACGCTGTTACTGTTATTTAGCACTGTATGGCGGTATTATTTGGACGCTGTTATTTAGCACTGTATGGCGGTATTATTTGGACGCTGTTATTTAGCACTGTATGGCGGTATTATTTGGATGCTGTTACTGTTATTTAGCACTGTATGGCGGTATTATTTGGACGCTGTTATTTAGCACTGTATGGCGGTATTATTTGGACGCTGTTATTTAGCACTGTATGGCGGTATTATTTGGACGCTGTTATTTAGCCCTGTATGGCGGTATTATTTGGACGCTGTTACTGTTATTTAGCACTGTATGGCGTTATTATTTGGACGCTGTTATTTAGCCCTGTATGGCGGTATTATTTGGATGCTGTTACTGTTATTTAGCACTGTATGGCGGTATTATTTGGACGCTGTTATTTAGCCCTGTATGGCGGTATTATTTGGACGCTGTTATTTAGCACTGTATGGCGGTATTATTTGGACGCTGTTATTTAGCCCTGTATGGCGGTATTATTTGCATTCTGTTACTGTTATTTAGCACTGTATGGCGGTATTATTTGGACGCTGTTATTTAGCCCTGTATGGCGGTATTATTTGCATTCTGTTACTGTTATTTAGCACTGTATGGGACTTTGTGACACTGTGGCAGCGATTTTTCTGTCAAGTGTTTTTTATTTTTTTTCATTCATTTCTCGCTTATCTGTTTCTGGCTCAGCGTCAATATCGCTGCCCTCTCCGTTCCCAAATAGGTCACCACCCAGCTTTTCCAGACTCCCAAATGAAACTTTCCCAGTAATGCAAAGCCGCAGTATAGAAGTGCTTACTAGAAGTTTGGGAAAGTTGGGTGACTACCCCTATAGACCCTGTAATGGTCATTAGTGGTGGTCACTGAACCTTTGTCATCTACTTGATGAATGGAATATGAGGAGATTTCACAGGACGACGCAGGGGCTGATATTAGGTCTTAAAGGTTGTCACAGCCCCGCCCTCTTTGACTAGTAAGATATGTACTTAAAGGAGAGCTCCACTTAAAATATTTTCCTGGCTTCTGCTAGAAAAAGGGGAGGGGATGACCGATACACAGAGTGATGGATACGTGGCGGGGCGATGGCTGCGCGGCGGAGCGATGGATGCGCGGCGGGGCGATGGATGCGCGGCGGGGCGATGGATGCGCGGCGGGGCGATGGATGCGCGGCGGGGCGATCCCCCTATATCGCGGCTCGTCGCCTCTGTATATACAGGTCACACGCTTTAGTCTATCAGGATACGGTAAAACGCGTCAATGCTGATGTGAATCTTTCCTCTCGTCGTCTGACAGCCAGTGCCGGTCTCTGCGGCGGTTTCTGGGCGGCGGTTAATGATGCCGCTGTCACGCTTGTCATAAGTGGAGAGGAAATATTTGCTTTTTTTTTCCCCCGTTCCTTTTTAAGAGCCTTTCATGTGAAGTTAAACAACAGTCTGTCAGACACTCCGAGACACAACAGACGGGCGGACGTGGCGGGGAGGGATCTATCGGCTGATAACGATGCAAAGAAGCGCCGAGCAGGCGACGGCCTCAAGCTGCCTCCGAAACATTCATCTTTCCAGGAGAAGATCCTGCGCTCAGTGTGATTCATTTTAATAGCCGGAATATAATATGCAATATCACGTTAGGGCTGAAGCCTTTGATGGCGCAACTTCAAAAACCGCCTTTTATTCCGCCGCGCCGTTGATGTCCGTTTACTGACCCATTACTGTCCGACCTCATCAAATTCAATTAAAAAAACAAAAAACCTCCGCATCCGACGAGGCCGAAAACTCGAAATGAATTTCTGGGTTTTAACTCTTCCTTTGAGCGGCGCCTGCGGCTTCCTTGGCTCGGGGACGCGGCGCGGGGGTTTGTGAACCCTGCGTGACGTCGACGCCTTCATTGGAAAGGGAAAGTTTTACTGATTTACTCATAGAAATGGCGGAGAAAGTCTCCACTTTTACTGCAACGGAGAAGAGGAGACGGAACGCAGGGCGGATGGCGAGGTGGCGGACATGTTGGAATGTCCCTGTGATCACATGACGCTTCCCTCTCCTCATAGGTCATGATGGCCTGTGACGTGATCCGGCCTCCGCAGTGGTCCTCGCTCTTCTCCACCCGTGTCCACGGCTCCGCCATTATAGTCTTATATATTGCTTTATGGCGGGGGCGGGGCTTCTTACCGAAGACATGACTCCGATTCTTTACATGGATGGGGGGCACTTAGACCGTGGGGCCCCCGCAGATAATAAGCAGTACAGAAACTTTTATATAAACGTCCAGCGCAGTCACAAATATCGCCATCCGGTCCGCCATTTATAGAAACGTATCAGCGACCACAAAACTGCGCGACCTGCGACATCACTGATCAGACCGGAACTAGAATTCTATTCCCCGGGGATTGTCACTACTGGCAAATACTTCGCATCTGCGCTGCTGTTACTGGTCTCGTGGGGGTCATTCACTGGAGGAAACGGGAGACATCATAATTACTAAAATATTATATATCAGTAACGGTGTATATGGACTCTGCACAGTACCACTTCTCCTGTCCTGTATACTGGGTGTAATTCTCAGTATCTGTATTATTCTGTATATATATACACTGCACAGTACCACTTCTCCTGTCCTGTATACTGGGTGTAATTCTCAGTATCTGTATTATTCTGTATATATATACACTGCACAGTACCACTTCTCCTGTCCTGTATACTGGGTGTAATTCTCAGTATCTGTATTATTCTGTATGTATGGACACTGCACAGTACCACTTCTCCTGTCCTGTATACTGGGTGTAATTCTCAGTATCTGTATTATTCTGTATATATATATATACACTGCACAGTACCACTTCTCCTGTCCTGTATACTGGGTGTAATTCTCAGTATCTGTATTATTCTGTATATATACACTGCACAGTACCACTTCTCCTGTCCTGTATACTGGGTGTAATTCTCAGTATCTGTATTATTCTGTATGTATGGACACTGCACAGTACCACTTCTCCTGTCCTGTATACTGGGTGTAATTCTCAGTATCTGTATTATTCTGTATATATATACACTGCACAGTACCACATCTCCTGTCCTGTATACTGGGTGTAATTCTCAGTATCTGTATTATTCTGTATATAGACACTGCACAGTACCACCTCTCCTGTCCTGTATACTGGGTGTAATTCTCAGTATCTGTATTATTCTGTATATACACTGCACAGTACCACTTCTCCTGTCCTGTATACTGGGTGTAATTCTCAGTATCTGTATTATTCTGTATATATACACTGCACAGTACCACTTCTCCTGTCCTGTAAACTGGGTGTAATTCTCAGTATCTGTATTATTCTGTATATATACACTGCACAGTACCACTTCTCCTGTCCTGTATACTGGGTGTAATTCTCAGTATCTGTATTATTCTGTATATATATACACTGCACAGTACCACTTCTCCTGTCCTGTATACTGGGTGTAATTCTCAGTATCTGTATTATTCTGTATATATGGACACTGCACAGTACCACTTCTCCTGTCCTGTATACTGGGTGTAATTCTCAGTATCTGTATTATTCTGTATATATATATACACTGCACAGTACCACTTCTCCTGTCCTGTATACTGGGGGTAATTCTCAGTATCTGTATTATTCTGTATATATATATATATATATACACTGCACAGTACCACTTCTCCTGTCCTGTATACTGGGTGTAATTCTCAGTATCTGTATTATTCTGTATATATACACTGCACAGTACCACTTCTCCTGTCCTGTATACTGGGTGTAATTCTCAGTATCTGTATTATTCTGTATATATATACACTGCACAGTACCACTTCTCCTGTCCTGTATACTGGGTGTAATTCTCAGTATCTGTATTATTCTGTATATATATACACTGCACAGTACCACTTCTCCTGTCCTGTATACTGGGTGTAATTCTCAGTATCTGTATTATTCTGTATATATATACACTGCACAGTACCACTTCTCCTGTCCTGTATACTGGGTGTAATTCTCAGTATCTGTATTATTCTGTATATATGGACACTGCTCAGTACCACTTCTCCTGTCCTGTATACTGGGTGTAATTCTCAGTATCTGTATTATTCTGTATATATATATATATATATATACACTGCACAGTACCACTTCTCCTGTCCTGTATACTGGGTGTAATTCTCAGTATCTGTATTATTCTGTATATATATACACTGCACAGTACCACTTCTCCTGTCCTGTATACTGGGTGTAATTCTCAGTATCTGTATTATTCTGTATATATATACACTGCACAGTAACACTTCTCCTGTCCTGTATACTGGGTGTAATTCTCAGTATCTGTATTATTCTGTATATATATACACTGCACAGTACCACTTCTCCTGTCCTGTATACTGGGTGTAATTCTCAGTATCTGTATTATTCTGTATATATATATACACTGCACAGTACCACTTCTCCTGTCCTGTATACTGGGTGTAATTCTCTGTATCTGTATTATTCTGTATATATGGACACTGCACAGTACCACTCCTCCTGTCCTGTATACTGGGTGTAATTCTCAGTATCTGTATCATTCTGTATATACACTGCACAGTACCACTTCTCCTGTTCTGTATACTGGGTGTAATTCTCAGTATCTGTATTATTCTGTATATATGGACTCTGCACAGTACCACTTCTCCTGTCCTGTATACTGGGTGTAATTCTCAGTATCTGTATTATTCTGTATATATATACACTGCACAGTACCACTTCTCCTGTTCTGTATACTGGGTGTAATTCTCAGTATCTGTATTATTCTGTATATATATATATACACTGCACAGTACCACTTCTCCTGTCCTGTATACTGGGTGTAATTCTCAGTATCTGTATTATTCTGTATATATATATACACTGCACAGTACCACTTCTCCTGTCCTGTATACTGGGTGTAATTCTCAGTATCTGTATTATTCTGTATATATACACTGCACAGTACCACTTCTCCTGTCCTGTATACTGGGTGTAATTCTCAGTATCTGTATTATTCTGTATGTATGGACACTGCACAGTACCACTTCTCCTGTCCTGTATACTGGGTGTAATTCTCAGTATCTGTATTATTCTGTGTATATATATACACTGCACAGTACCACTTCTCCTGTCCTGTATACTGGGTGTAATTCTCAGTATCTGTATTATTCTGTATATATACACTGCACAGTACCACTTCTCCTGTCCTGTATACTGGGTGTAATTCTCAGTATCTGTATTATTCTGAATATATGGACACTGCTCAGTACCACTTCTCTGTATTTGTCCACGTGCACAGTACCACTTCTCTGTATTTGTCCACGTGCACAGTACCACTTCTCTGTATTTGTCCACGTGCACAGTACCACTTCTCTGTATTTGTCCACGTGCACAGTACCACGTCTCGGTATTTGTCCACGTGCACAGTACTACGTCTCGGTATTTGTCCACGTGCACAATACCACGTCTTGGTATTTGTCCACGTGCACAGTACCACGCCTTGGTATTTGTCCACGTGCACAGTACCACGCCTTGGTATTTGACCACGCGCACAGTACCACGTCTCGGTATTTGTCCACGCGCACAGTACCACTTCTCGGTATTTGTCCACGTGCACACTACCACGTCTCGGTATTTGTCCACGCGCACACTACCACGTCTCGGTATTTGTCCACGCGCACACTACCACGTCTCGGTATTTGTCCACGCGCACACTACCACGTCTCGGTATTTGTCCACGCGCACAGTACCAGATCTCGGTATTTGTCCACGCGCACAGTACCACGTCTCGGTATTTGTCCACGCGCACAGTACCACGTCTCGGTATTTGTCCACGCGCACAGTACCACGTCTCGGTATTTGTCCACGCGCACACTACCACGTCTCGGTATTTGTCCACGCGCACAGTACCAGATCTCGGTATTTGTCCACGCACACAGTACCACGTCTCGGTATTTGTCCACGCGCACAGTACCACGTCTCGGTATTTGTCCACGCGCACAGTACCACGTCTCGGTATTTGTCCACGCGCACAGTACCACGTCTCGGTATTTGTCCACGCGCACAGTACCACGTCTCGGTATTTGTCCTCGTGCACACTACCACGTCTCTGTATTTGTCCTCGTGCACACTACCACGTCTCTGTATTTGTCCTCGTGCACAGTACCACGTCTCGGTATTTGTCCACGTGCACAGTACCACGTCTCGGTATTTGTCCTCGTGCACAGTACCACGTCTCGGTATTTGTTCTCGTGCACAGTACCACATCTCAGTATTTGTCCTCGTGCACAGTACCACGTCTCGGTATTTGTCCACGCGCACAGTACCAGATCTCGGTATTTGGGCAGTCCACGCGCACAGTACCACGTCTCGGTATTTGTCCACGCGCACAGTACCACGTCTCGGTATTTGTCCACGCGCACAGTACCACGTCTCGGTATTTGTCCACGCGCACAGTACCACGTCTCGGTATTTGTCCTCGCGCACAGTACCACGTCTCGGTATTTGTCCTCGTGCACACTACCACGTCTCTGTATTTGTCCTCGTGCACACTACCACGTCTCTGTATTTGTCCTCGTGCACAGTACCACATCTCAGTATTTGTCCTCGTGCACACTACCACTTCCCTCACCTCATTTACACGCAGACACACAAGAATTTTAAAAATATAAAAATTTTAATAAACGCTCCATTTCTTTCTATAATTTACGGGGCGGGGGCTGGGTGGACATGATACCGGGCAATCCGGGGGTGAGCATGTGGAATACACGGGGTCATGTGACGGGGCGGAGGCACCGCCTCCCCCACGTAGAGTGCCGCAGCTTCCGGTCTGCCGCCTAATATATGGAAGACGTAATTCTCCCTGACCCCCGGTACGGAGGAGGGGTCACATGCGCTGGGGGAGGGGTATTACATTAATGATGGGGCTCATTTGCATATAAGAATTGCGCAGGTCACGTGATGCGGATTACCTTTACGCTGACTGGAGGCGGGACGCTATTATTTGGCAGGAAAGCTGCGGACACTTCTACGGCGGCGGTGGGGTGTTGCGTCCGTGGTGAATGCGATATGAATAAATTAGAATATTTTAGGTCAATCAAATGTTTCAATGGGAGGGAGGGGGGGGGCAGTAACTTTAGTAAAATAAATAAGTGGGGGGGGGGGGGGGGTCTGTACAAACAGAAGGCACCGGGCGACACGATGGCAAGTGCACAAAACATTTTGCCAAAGTTGTAGAAGCAGCATCAAGATGGCCACCGAGCGCACAGGCGCGGCCGGATCACTCCTGGGACAGTCCATGATGGAGCGCGGTGACCGTGTCCGCTCCTGGCGTCCTTCGGGTCATGTGATCACTCCCCTTATAAACGGGTGGAGATCTGGCTCCTCCCACTGCGACATCTCCACCTTGTGGCAGGTCGTGGGGGTGACGTGACCTCTTGAACCATGTGGTGGCCTCTAGTAGAGGCTCCGGACGTCTGCCCGTCATGTGGTAAGAACTGCGCCGGTCACCGCTGCTCAGTCAATGCGCTCGACTTTACCGAGGACCCTCCCCTCGTACAGCGGGAGAATCGTGAGGTCATCGCAAATTTCTTCAAAAACTGCGCCGCAGTCAAACTCCGGGCTGACCTGCTTAAAGTAATACCTGAAAAATAGAAGTCAGGCGGTGAGCGGAAAACACGGACGAGACCTGACGCCAAAATAACCAAACCTGGACAGACGCCCCGCTAAGAACGGCTCTTACCCCAACTTAATATTGCGTTTCTAGTAGTGGGGGAGGGGCTTTGTGATGTTTACATCGGCTACTTTTAAGATCGATTAGTCATGTCTAACGTGTTTAGTCACCGCTTGTATCCAGGCCAGACAGACGTAATTAATCAATCAGGTTTCATATCTAATCTACACAGAGAAAACCTGACTAGTCCATCTCTACATATCCCGATCATACATGACAGACCTGACTAGTCCATCTCTCTACATATCCCGATCATACATGACAGACCTGACTAGTCCATCTCTACATATCCCGATCATACAGGGCAGACCTGACTAGTCCATCTCTCTACATATCCCGATCATACAGGGCAGACCTGACTAGTCCATCTCTACATATCCCGATCATACATGACAGACCTGACTAGTCCATCTCTCTACATATCCCGATCATACATGACAGACCTGACTAGTCCATCTCTACATATCCCGATCATACAGGGCAGACCTGACTAGTCCATCTCTCTACATATCCCGATCATACATGACAGACCTGACTAGTCCATCTCTACATATCCCGATCATACAGGGCAGACCTGACTAGTCCATCTCTACATATCCCGATCATACATGACAGACCTGACTAGTCCATCTCTCTACATATCCCGATCATACATGACAGACCTGACTAGTCCATCTCTACATATCCCGATCATACATGACAGACCTGACTAGTCCATCTCTCTACATATCCCGATCATACATGACAGACCTGACTAGTCCATCTCTACATATCCCGATCATACATGGCAGACCTGACTAGTCCATCTCTACATATCCCGATCATACATGACAGACCTGACTAGTCCATCTCTACATATCCCGATCATACATGGCAGACCTGACTAGTCCATCTCTACATATCCCGATCATACATGACAGACCTGACTAGTCCATCTCTCTACATATCCCGATCATACATGACAGACCTGACTAGTCCATCTCTACATATCCCGATCATACATGACAGACCTGACTAGTCCATCTCTCTACATATCCCGATCATACATGACAGACCTGACTAGTCCATCTCTACATATCCCGATCATACATGGCAGACCTGACTAGTCCATCTCTACATATCCCGATCATACATGACAGACCTGACTAGTCCATCTCTCTACATATCCCGATCATACATGACAGACCTGACTAGTCCATCTCTACATATCCCGATCATACAGGGCAGACCTGACTAGTCCATCTCTCTACATATCCCGATCATACATGACAGACCTGACTAGTCCATCTCTACATATCCCGATCATACAGGGCAGACCTGACTAGTCCATCTCTCTACATATCCCGATCATACATGACAGACCTGACTAGTCCATCTCTACATATCCCGATCATACATGGCAGACCTGACTAGTCCATCTCTACATATCCCGATCATACATGGCAGACCTGACTAGTCCATCTCTACATATCCCGATCATACATGACAGACCTGACTAGTCCATCTCTCTACATATCCCGATCATACATGACAGACCTGACTAGTCCATCTCTACATATCCCGATCATACATGGCAGACCTGACTAGTCCATCTCTACATATCCCGATCATACATGACAGACCTGACTAGTCCATTTCTACATATCCCGATCATACATGGCAGACCTGACTAGTCCATCTCTACATATCCCGATCATACATGGCAGACCTGACTAGTCCATCTCTACATATCCCGATCATACATGACAGACCTGACTAGTCCATCTCTACATATCCCGATCATACAGGGCAGACCTGACTAGTCCATCTCTACATATCCCGATCATACAGGGCAGACCTGACTAGTCCATCTCTCTACATATCCCGATCATACAGGGCAGACCTGACTAGTCCATCTCTCTACATATCCCGATCATACATGGCAGACCTGACTAGTCCATCTCTCTACATATCCCGATCATACATGGCAGACCTGACTAGTCCATCTCTCTACATATCCCGATCATACATGGCAGACCTGACTAGTCCATCTCTACATATCCCGATCATACATGGCAGACCTGACTAGTCCATCTCTACATATCCCGATCATACATGGCAGACCTGACTAGTCCATCTCTACATATCCCGATCATACAGGGCAGACCTGACTAGTCCATCTCTCTACATATCCCGATCATACATGACAGACCTGACTAGTCCATCTCTACATATCCCGATCATACATGGCAGACCTGACTAGTCCATCTCTACATATCCCGATCATACATGGCAGACCTGACTAGTCCATCTCTACATATCCCGATCATACATGGCAGACCTGACTAGTCCATCTCTACATATCCCGATCATACATGGCAGACCTGACTAGTCCATCTCTACATATCCCGATCATACAGGGCAGACCTGACTAGTCCATCTCTACATATCCCGATCATACAGGGCAGACCTGACTAGTCCATCTCTACATATCCCGATCATACAGGGCAGACCTGACTAGTCCATCTCTCTACATATCCCGATCATACAGGGCAGACCTGACTAGTCCATCTCTCTACATATCCCGATCATACATGGCAGACCTGACTAGTCCATCTCTCTACATATCCCGATCATACATGGCAGACCTGACTAGTCCATCTCTACATATCCCGATCATACATGGCAGACCTGACTAGTCCATCTCTACATATCCCGATCATACAGGGCAGACCTGACTAGTCCATCTCTACATATCCCGATCATACAGGGCAGACCTGACTAGTCCATCTCTCTACATATCCCGATCATACAGGGCAGACCTGACTAGTCCATCTCTCTACATATCCCGATCATACATGGCAGACCTGACTAGTCCATCTCTCTACATATCCCGATCATACATGGCAGACCTGACTAGTCCATCTCTACATATCCCGATCATACATGGCAGACCTGACTAGTCCATCTCTACATATCCCGATCATACATGGCAGACCTGACTAGTCCATCTCTACATATCCCGATCATACAGGGCAGACCTGACTAGTCCATCTCTCTACATATCCCGATCATACAGGGCAGACCTGACTAGTCCATCTCTACATATCCCGATCATACATGGCAGACCTGACTAGTCCATCTCTCTACATATCCCGATCATACATGGCAGACCTGACTAGTCCATCTCTACATATCCCGATCATACATGGCAGACCTGACTAGTCCATCTCTACATATCCCGATCATACATGACAGACCTGACTAGTCCATCTCTACATATCCCGATCATACATGGCAGACCTGACTAGTCCATCTCTCTACATATCCCGATCATACATGGCAGACCTGACTAGTCCATCTCTCTACATATCCCGATCATACATGGCAGACCTGACTAGTCCATCTCTACATATCCCGATCATACATGGCAGACCTGACTAGCCGATACAAGCAATGAGATGGAGAATTTGGAGCAAGTACAGTGACCCCCAGAACGTGTGGTGATGGGAGGTGGAGCGGATGTGAAGATTAGACTCACGCGGTCGGGCAGATATCATCATCATCATCATCATCCTCCTTACGCGGGAATAGTTTGGGCCTCGTACCTATAATTGCCTTTCTTGCTCAGCTGATCTTTGAAGTGTCCTAACGTCAGACTGTGCGCCTTCAGTGTCCTCCGGTACGGGATTTCCTCCCCGCAGAAGAAGTATGTGACCGTCAGTTCTGCGGCAGGCGGGGGAGGGGGGGCGCTCTGCAGTCTCTTTGGTTCTTTATGTCTGCAACAACAAATGTGACTGAGTTTCGTATCACGGTGGCTGATAACAGAGAACGATAGTGCTATATAAAGGAGGAGCCTCATGTCCTGACATAGATAACAAGATGGTGGAAAGTGTAAGAACATTGTGTTTTGCGGAGACGGCCGGGGGTCTCGGGGGTCATCGGACCGCTGCCGGCTCTGAAGAGGGAGCAGCCGTGTAATCACACATCCCGGAGCTGCGTACCTGTAACGATGGCTCAGCGACGCTGTATACAGGGGGCCGTATGGGGGGGAAAAGGGGACCCAGAAGATAATCCTGCAGTGGAGCAGCATTAGTAGTAGTCTTGGCCAGGGAGTGTTGTCATGGGGAGGATATTTTCACTTTGTATTTCAATTCCTCACCATTTTCAAGATGTGCTTGCTGTCAGTGAATGGAATCATCCATTGTTTATTTAGAAATGTAAAAGTTCGGAGCGATGCATCAGGGTAAGAGTCCAGGACAGGAGAGAGATTTGTGCTGCTGTGGGAGCAGGATGTAGACTATGGATGTTTCAATTCACTGACTGCAAGCTGAAATCTTGAGTGGTGATGAACTGAAACACAAATTCTCTCAGAAAGTTGAGACTTAATCCTATAAAAAAAACTGAACCGGCCCTTTAAGCGGTGCAGGTGTTTTGCGGTCGGCCGCTCGCTCGCAGTATTGCGTCTCCCGCCGTGATTCGTACAGTGTGAACCGGGCTCAACATGGCGGTAATAACAACGTATTCCAACCAGTAGGATGAGCTTGTTGGATTATCTGCGTCTTTGTGCTCCGGACGCAGACACGTGATTTACCACCATGGCGCTACTTACTCTTGTGCTGCGGCCGCCGCGGCTGGACATGGCACGGAGTGACTGCGCTGGTGACTGGACGACGGGCACCTGGAAAAGACACATCCGCAAATCACACAAAGTTCGTCTGAAAAGGTGCGACGTGTGCTGCTGGGCGATGGACGACGCACGCACGCACACACGGCGCCGTCTTCAGAGCGCCGGGCGGAGGTATAAAACAGAAAGTTGCTGAGCAGATGGTAAAAAGCGCACAAGTCGGAGGCGGCTCCAGCTGCGCGTTTCATGTCTTGGATTCTGGAGCAGCGCGGACAGCAGGAGGGGGCGCGGACAGCAGGAGGGGGCGCGGACAGCAGGAGGCGGCGCGGACAGCAGGAGGCCGGATAAAGAGGAAGGAGACGCGGGGGGCAGAACACGACGCCGGCTAAACAGACGGGGGAGGGGAGGCGGTGAAGTGGCCTGCGCTCCACCCTACAGCAAGGATACCGGTTACATTACAGATCGCGCCATTAACAAACACCACGTCCGATATCGGGGCGGGGGGGGGGTCCTCACCTCTGTTTTGGTCTGGACACCTCCGCCAGTCTCCGGCACGCCTCCTCCAGCTGCGCCAGCGTGCTGACTGACACCAGCGTCGTGTCCTGGACAGGAGGGTGCGGGGGCTGCGGGCTCCACTGATGCTGTCGTGTTGGGCGCTCCGCTGAGGACGCTCGGGTGGTCTCACAAGTCGTGTTCCTCCTGGTGTTCTGCGCACTACAGAGAAGACATGAGATGAACATGAGGGCCACGCGGACGGCGGGCAGGAAGGTGGCGACACGTGGAGAACATTCGTCTCATTAACCCCCGACCTCCTGCACCTCATCAGCCACCGGTAAACTTAGGACCCCATCCCAGCAGCCGAGCGCCCGTTACCTGTGAGATCTGTGCTTGCTGGGCCGTTCGTTCTCGCACTCCGCGACCCTCTGCCAGGCTGTCGGTAGGTGGTCTTCTCCGGGAAGCGGGTAGATAATGGTGGTCCTGTCTACTCCACCCTCCCCCGGGTGGTCAGACATCACCTTCCTCTTGGACAAGGTGCCAGAGCGACTGCTGCAGAGACCGAGGAGAAATATCAGGACTCATGGAAGTCGCTATGATGGCACCAGACGTGACGGGCACCGGACCTTACCCAGCGTTGTCCGTGTGCAGGAGGGACAGGTCGGAGCCTCTGCCATGGGTCCTGCTCTTCAGGTAGCAGCAATAGTCAGCAGGACCGGTGCAGAGACATTGTACCCGGCGTGCCGCCTCCGCCTCCAGCTCCTCTTTAGTCTTGGGCACGCTGTGGTGGTGGATGTAGTGGTGGTGGATGTGCTTGGTCGTCTGCTTGGTGACACAGCTCTTGGTAAGCAGTGGGCAGGGGGTGGACCTGGCCAGCGCCACAGCTGTAGGCCTCAGGACACGGAAGCGGTCAGGGGAGCGGGATCTGCCCACCGCAGGTGGCGACTGACAGCCGGGCGTCCGCAGGACTCTAGATAAGTGGTCGTCCAAGATGGCCTGAGGGTCGTCGTCACCGGATGCCAGTGTCATTGGCTGGTGGCTGGCGTCACGGGGGGTCTGGAAGCAGGCGGGGGTCTCGCACTCCTCTTGTTCTTCTTCCTAGAAACGAAAATGTGACACGATGAAAAGTGATGACCATGTAACAACTGCGACACTTCTACTGGTCGACGAATGGTTAATATGTACTGGAGACCTCCACCCGCTGCATCGGCGCGATGACCTAATCACTGTCACTTATAACGAGCGACGCCACCGAGATGATCTATAGAGAGTGCGCCGGGTCTGGGGGAACTAGAGCACCAATCCCGGTCCATGTCGCCAACGGTACGCAGCCCCTGCTGTTCTGCAGAGAGGAGGCGGGGACAGGGAAGGAGAAGACCCGCCGAGCAGGCAGATGTGGAGCAGCGGCGCCTCGTACCTCTGTGATCTGCTGCAGCCGCTCTTCCAGCGTGTGCATCGTCTCTTGTTCCTGTTTCACCTTCTCCAGCCGGGCGATGAGCTCCGCCGCAAACATTGCCGGTTCTACGGGGGTCATCTCTCTGGGCAGCCGCTGCGTCCTCTATGAAGAAGAAGAGACAGGCACGGTTTACAGGGAGCCGCGGCCGTTCCGTTGCATCTCTGAGAGAGGTAGAGAGAAGCGTAGCCGTTGTGTGACTGCTCTGGATATTTATCAGCCGGCGCGGTGGCTTCACGGAGAGACATCCTGCCTGGCAGCCCGCGCCTACGGCACTAGCAGTTGGTTACACTCTGTGGAACCCCGCGTGTTCCTTCTGTACTACAAGCAGCCTATCAGGAGCCGCTCTCTACTCCGAATCTTCAAAGACACTTGTCAAACATCAAAAAAATCTGCGAGAGGGGAGGGGACGGCAGAGAAGAGAGAGGCGGACGAGACAGCGAGAGACAGGAAGATGAAAGAGACAGCCAGAAGGGGAGAGAACACAATGGACAGCTCGTGTCTACACCGAGACCAGAGACTGCCCCCTACCACCAGATATCCGTGGACACATGAGACCCTCCAGGACGGTCTCTACCCAGAACCCTGTGCGGCTGCCGGTCATCATCACATCCTACCAGCCACATCTTACACTACAAGGCATGACGCCACGACAGAACCCGTCACTACACCCTGCCGATCAGACCCTGCCGATCAGACCCCGCAGAGATGAAGACGGGGGGAGCGGCTCTTATATTCGCCACTGTTATCACAACGCAGAGACGGGGCCAATGCAAACACGGATCTCACACATCAGGACCTGAGAATTTCACTATTCTCCATCACATTAATAATCACACTGCCCCCTAATGGTCAGATTATTGTAAAAAGCCACACAATAATAATAATAACCGGGCCGCGGCCGTACTTACTGGGAAATGAGGTAGAGCCACCTGTCCGTTGGCCTTGACGCTGCGATGCATCTCTCTCTGCAGCTGTTTCTTAATACTGGAGCGGTACAGAGGAACGCCATCCCTGCCGGAGAGAGACGAGAGGAGGGTCAATGAGCGGCAGCAGTGCGGTACTGGGGCACAGTCGTATTAAAGGGTTCGGTATTGCCGGGGATCACATTCCCCCTCGTATCGGACTCCCAGAGCTATGTGGACTGCCAATGGACTGTTATTAGCCTGCCAGGCTGCGCTGCCGCCACCAGAGGGCGCTGTGGTAACACGGCGATCATGGATCATGCAGCCTTGTGGTGGAGCTTCTATATATGTGTATGTTGTAGACGGCTGACGGCACAATCCAGTAACGTGAAGAATCTGCTGCATTTAACCCCTCCTGGTGGCAGGCACACAGCCCGGCGGCAGGCACTGGCTGCAGACTAGAAGCTTCTCCAGTCCGTGACCCAGAATAGTCGTGCAGCAGCAGCAGCTTTAACATGAGATTGAGTTGCAGATGGATTCTGTCCTGAAAAAAGAAGAAAACCAAAATTATACCTGATGTAACAAATAACACCACGTAGGCACAAAATAAAATATGTAAATCTTTATTACCCTATACGGGAAAGGTTACCCACAAAAAACATACATCTAAAATACACAAAACTAAAAACACCCCAGAAGGGAATGTGTATCACGTCCTATGGAAATGACCATATAATGTAGCAGAATAATTGCATGAGACATATAAGTAGATAGCCACAGGATCCAATATCTAAAATAATGGCAAAATATGACTCAAAAAAGTGCAAAGTATCAGATTCTACAATCTAGGTATCTAAGTAGATAGTCATTTACCCAAAGTGGACATGATAGGGAACACACTCCGATCCAAGGACCACCTCGACGCGCGTTTCGTTCCCTTCGTCAGGAGGTGAGGTATGCCTGATGATTCCCCTCTTAAGTACACCTCCAAATGAGGTGATGTACAGCGGCGCATGAAAGGTCACGCCCATCTCCACGCGTCAGACCATCCGCGTCAAGGCCGGAAGACCGTACCTGGAAACCAGGACTCGTTCTCAGACCTGGAGACAACTTCCGGTCTGACGCCTGAGAGATCACGTGACCCGTATGCGCACCCATCAAGTACCCAACAGGTGAAACAGGAGGCGCACTCATAAGAGGAAAGTGTCCTATATCTCGTCTAAACAGTCAGAAGCTATCAGTAATATATATGTACATATCTTAAAAAATAGCGAAGGTATAATAATAAACATATCATTAGTTAGGTCTAAATTACTAAACAAATAGCCATATATTTATATAAGTATAGATACAGATGACTGACCACAAATACCCCATACATATAATAACAAAATATAATTAAACATAGCAAGTGAATCCAAACTAACCAGTTATAAGTTATGTATATGTAAATCCCATTACAAATAATATCTAAAAAAATATTTAATATAAGAGGACCAGAAAAAGGACCAGACCCAAATGTTTATAATAATATAAAGTGCACAGTAGTAGGTAATTGGATTCATAGATGCTGATCCCAGACGAAACCCATAACAATAAATCACGGATACCGATCAGGATAAGCAGCACGGATCCAAAAATAAGGTGAAATAGAATAACAATACAAAACCAACACATAACAATATAATATATACAAAAAATGATATAGGGATAAATCAAATTAAATAATATGTAAAATTAAATAAGTGGTACAGTACAAACATATTCATACATAAATAGCAATCAATCATATCCACATATGTGTCAAAATCAACTCAAAATTCATAATATCAATATATCCATGATTTTCTACATAATAAATATCAATAAATAATCAGTGTAAATGTACAAAAGTAGTAACCAAATTCAATAATAATAGAACAATATGCATACATATCATACATACATATAAATATATAGTCCATATAACCACTCTACATGTGTAAAACCATACACCTACAATTCCCACAAATACAGCCACGTATTATACAAATAATATTAATAATAGTATTAGTATCATGAATCTTCGCATCTTCCCGATATGTTCATCAGTACTCATCAATTTCCATTCTCGATATCGCTCTCGACAGCATTCCACAATATCGACACTAACAGCAAAATTAAAAATAGCATTAGTCTTACGCATAGTATTTTACAAAAAGGATGCAAAACTCTGTGACTCGTTCAAACCCCTAGGGGACATGGTATCCAAGGTAACAATCCATTTCATTTCCTTTCTCATTAAGTCCTTCCCAGTACTGGGAAGGACTTAATGAGAAAGGAAATGAAATGGATTGTTACCTTGGATACCATGTCCCCTAGGGGTTTGAACGAGTCACAGAGTTTTGCATCCTTTTTGTAAAATACTATGCGTAAGACTAATGCTATTTTTAATTTTGCTGTTAGTGTCGATATTGTGGAATGCTGTCGAGAGCGATATCGAGAATGGAAATTGATGAGTACTGATGAACATATCGGGAAGATGCGAAGATTCATGATACTAATACTATTATTAATATTATTTGTATAATACGTGGCTGTATTTGTGGGAATTGTAGGTGTATGGTTTTACACATGTAGAGTGGTTATATGGACTATATATTTATATGTATGTATGATATGTATGCATATTGTTCTATTATTATTGAATTTGGTTACTACTTTTGTACATTTACACTGATTATTTATTGATATTTATTATGTAGAAAATCATGGATATATTGATATTATGAATTTTGAGTTGATTTTGACACATATGTGGATATGATTGATTGCTATTTATGTATGAATATGTTTGTACTGTACCACTTATTTAATTTTACATATTATTTAATTTGATTTATCCCTATATCATTTTTTGTATATATTATATTGTTATGTGTTGGTTTTGTATTGTTATTCTATTTCACCTTATTTTTGGATCCGTGCTGCTTATCCTGATCGGTATCCGTGATTTATTGTTATGGGTTTCGTCTGGGATCAGCATCTATGAATCCAATTACCTACTACTGTGCACTTTATATTATTATAAACATTTGGGTCTGGTCCTTTTTCTGGTCCTCTTATATTAAATATTTTTTTAGATATTATTTGTAATGGGATTTACATATACATAACTTATAACTGGTTAGTTTGGATTCACTTGCTATGTTTAATTATATTTTGTTATTATATGTATGGGGTATTTGTGGTCAGTCATCTGTATCTATACTTATATAAATATATGGCTATTTGTTTAGTAATTTAGACCTAACTAATGATATGTTTATTATTATACCTTCGCTATTTTTTAAGATATGTACATATATATTACTGATAGCTTCTGACTGTTTAGACGAGATATAGGACACTTTCCTCTTATGAGTGCGCCTCCTGTTTCACCTGTTGGGTACTTGATGGGTGCGCATACGGGTCACGTGATCTCTCAGGCGTCAGACCGGAAGTTGTCTCCAGGTCTGAGAACGAGTCCTGGTTTCCAGGTACGGTCTTCCGGCCTTGACGCGGATGGTCTGACGCGTGGAGATGGGCGTGACCTTTCATGCGCCGCTGTACATCACCTCATTTGGAGGTGTACTTAAGAGGGGAATCATCAGGCATACCTCACCTCCTGACGAAGGGAACGAAACGCGCGTCGAGGTGGTCCTTGGATCGGAGTGTGTTCCCTATCATGTCCACTTTGGGTAAATGACTATCTACTTAGATACCTAGATTGTAGAATCTGATACTTTGCACTTTTTTGAGTCATATTTTGCCATTATTTTAGATATTGGATCCTGTGGCTATCTACTTATATGTCTCATGCAATTATTCTGCTACATTATATGGTCATTTCCATAGGACGTGATACACATTCCCTTCTGGGGTGTTTTTAGTTTTGTGTATTTTAGATGTATGTTTTTTGTGGGTAACCTTTCCCGTATAGGGTAATAAAGATTTACATATTTTATTTTGTGCCTACGTGGTGTTATTTGTTACATCAGGTATAATTTTGGTTTTCTGATATACTATGTCATACCTGATGGTTTGACTTATGCTTTAAGTACAATTTTTGTTGATAAGAAGGATTCTGTCCTGGCAGCCGCTTCATAACCGCCCTGTGATCTCCTTCACATCAAACGCCCGGCTCGTAAGATAAGGTGGTGATTGAAGTTCACTGCGCCTCGTTCCCCTGGTGTCCAGCGCTCCCCCAGAAATAATTGGAGGGGGGGGGGGGGGAGTAGATTTACAGATTTAGCTCAGGACATGAGAGGAATAAAATAATAGTTTCCCAAATGTGGCAGCTCCTGGGGAAAAAAAACACTGCACTGTACTGTAACAGCGGTGTATACCGGGAGCAGGTGATCTTTACTGTAACAGCGGTGTATACCGGGAGCAGGTGAACTTTACTGTAACAGCAGTGTATACCGGGAGCAGGTGATCTTTACTGTAACAGCGGTGTATACCGGGAGCAGGTGATCTTTACTGTAACAGCAGTGTATACCGGGAGCAGGTGATCTTTACTGTAACAGCGGTGTATACCGGGAGCAGGTGATCTTTACTGTAACAGCGGTGTATACCGGGAGCAGGTGATCTTTACTGTAACAGCGGTGTATACCGGGAGCAGGTGAACTTTACTGTAACAGCAGTGTATACCGGGAGCAGGTGATCTTTACTGTAACAGCGGTGTATACCGGGAGCAGGTGATCTTTACTGTAACAGCAGTGTATACCGGGAGCAGGTGATCTTTACTGTAACAGCGGTGTATACCGGGAGCAGGTGATCTTTACTGTAACAGCGGTGTATACCGGGAGCAGGTGAACTTTACTGTAACAGCGGTGTATACCGGGAGCAGGTGATCTTTACTGTAACAGCGGTGTATACCGGGAGCAGGCGATCTTTACTGTAACAGCAGTGTATACCGGGAGCAGGCGATCTTTACTGTAACAGCGGTGTATACCGGGAGCAGGTGAACTTTACTGTAACAGCGGTGTATACCGGGAGCAGGTGATCTTTACTGTAACAGCGGTGTATACCGGGAGCAGGCGATCTTTACTGTAACAGCGGTGTATACCGGGAGCAGGTGATCTTTACTGTAACAGCGGTGTATACCGGGAGCAGGTGATCTTTACTGTAACAGCGGTGTATACCGGGAGCAGGTGAACTTTACTGTAACAGCAGTGTATACCGGGAGCAGGTGATCTTTACTGTAACAGCGGTGTATACCGGGAGCAGGTGATCTTTACTGTAACAGCGGTGTATACCGGGAGCAGGTGATCTTTACTGTAACAGCGGTGTATACCGGGAGCAGGTGAACTTTACTGTAACAGCGGTGTATACCGGGAGCAGGTGATCTTTACTGTAACAGCGGTGTATACCGGGAGCAGGCGATCTTTACTGTAACAGCGGTGTATACCGGGAGCAGGCGATCTTTACTGTAACAGCGGTGTATACCGGGAGCAGGTGAACTTTACTGTAACAGCGGTGTATACCGGGAGCAGGTGATCTTTACTGTAACAGCGGTGTATACCGGGAGCAGGCGATCTTTACTGTAACAGCGGTGTATACCGGGAGCAGGTGATCTTTACTGTAACAGCGGTGTATACCGGGAGCAGGCGATCTTTACTGTAACAGCGGTGTATACCGGGAGCAGGTGATCTTTACTGTAACAGCGGTGTATACCGGGAGCAAGTGATCTTTACTGTAACAGCGGTGTATACCGGGAGCAGGTGATCTTTACTGTAACAGCGGTGTATACCGGGAGCAGGTGATCTTTACTGTAACAGCGGTGTATACCGGGAGCAGGTGATCTTTACTGTAACAGCGGTGTATACCGGGAGCAGGTGATCTTTACTGTAACAGCGGTGTATATCGGGAGCAGGTGATCTTTACTGTAACAGCGGTGTATACCGGGAGCAGGTGATCTTTACTGTAACAGCGGTGTATACCGGGAGCAGGTGATCTTTACTGTAACAGCGGTGTATACCGGGAGCAGGTGATCTTTACTGTAACAGCGGTGTATACCGGGAGCAGGTGATCTTTACTGTAACAGCAGTGTATATAGAGCAGATGATTGGGGTAGCTGATCTATACTGTAAGAGTAGTGTATATAGAGAGCAGATGACTGGGGTAGGTGGTCTTAACTGTAAGAGTAGTATATATAGGGAGCAGATCTTTACTGTAAGAGTAGTGTGTGTATATAGAGCGTAGATGACGGGTATGTGGCATTTACTGTATGATTAGTGTATATATAGAGCGTAGATGACAGGTACGTGATCTTTACTGTAAGAGTAGTATATATAGGGAGCAGGTCTTTACTGTAAGAGTAGTATATATAGGGAGCAGATCTTTACTGTAAGAGTAGTATATATAGGGAGCAGATCTTTACTGTAAGAGTAGTATATATAGGGAGCAGATCTTTACTGTAAGAGTAGTATATATAGGGAGCAGATCTTTACTGTAAGAGTAGTATATATAGGGAGCAGATCTTTACTGTAAGAGTAGTATATATAGGGAGCAGATCTTTACTGTAAGAGTAGTATATATAGGGAGCAGATCTTTACTGTAAGAGTAGTATATATAGGGAGCAGATCTTTACTGTAAGAGTAGTATATATAGGGAGCAGATCTTTACTGTAAGAGTAGTATATATAGGGAGCAGATCTTTACTGTAAGAGTAGTATATATAGGGAGCAGATCTTTACTGTAAGAGTAGTATATATAGGGAGCAGATCTTTACTGTAAGAGTAGTATATATAGGGAGCAGATCTTTACTGTAAGAGTAGTATATATAGGGAGCAGATCTTTACTGTAAGAGTAGTATATATAGGGAGCAGATCTTTACTGTAAGAGTAGTATATATAGGGAGCAGATCTTTACTGTAAGAGTAGTATATATAGGGAGCAGATCTTTACTGTAAGAGTAGAATATATAGGGAGCAGGTCTTTACTGTAAGAGTAGTATATATAGGGAGCAGATCTTTACTGTAAGAGTAGTATATATAGGGAGCAGATCTTTACTGTAAGAGTAGTATATATAGGGAGCAGATCTTTACTGTAAGAGTAGTATATATAGGGAGCAGATCTTTACTGTAAGAGTAGTATATATAGGAAGCAGATCTTTACTGTAAGAGTAGTATATATAGGGAGCAGATCTTTACTGTAAGAGTAGTATATATAGGGAGCAGATCTTTACTGTAAGAGTAGAATATATAGGGAGTAGATCTTTACTGTAAGAGTAGTATATATAGGGAGCAGATCTTTACTGTAAGAGTAGTGTGTGTATATAGAGCGTAGATGACGGGTATGTGGTCTTTACTGTAAGGCTATGTTCACACAGAGGTTTTTTTACGAGGAAACCGCGCCAAAAAAATCGTCAAAAACGACCCGAAAATGCCTCCCATTTATTTCAATGGGAGGCGTCAGCGTCTCTTTCCCGGGAGAGGTAAAACCTTTTGGCGGGGAAAAGAAGCGACATGCCATATCTTCGGGCGTTTCCGCCTCTGACCTCCCATTGACCTCAATGGGAGGCAGAGAAAGCGTATTTCGCTGCGTTTTATGCCCGCGGCGCTCAATGGCCGCGGGCGAAAATCGGAGTGCAGGGAGAGGCAAATCTGCCTAAAACTTCCAAACAGAATTTTGAGGCAGCAATTCCGCCTGCAAAAAACTCTGTGTGAACATAGCCTAAGAGTAGTGTATATAGAGAGTAATGACTGGGGTAGGTGGTCTTTACTGTATGAGTAGTGTATATAGAGAGTAGATGACTAGGGTAGGTGGTCTTTACTGTAAGAGTAGTGTATATAGAGCAGAGGACTGGGGTAGGTGGTCTTGACTGTATGAGTAGTGTATATAGAGAGTAGATGACTAGGGTAGGTGGTCTTGACTGTAAGAGTAGTGTATATAGAGCAGATGACTGGGGTAGGTGATCTTTACTGTAAGAGTAGTGTATATAGAGAGTAGTTGACTAGGGTAGGTGGTCTTTACTGTAAGAGTAGTGTATATAGAGAGTAGATGACTAGGGTAGGTGGTCTTTACTGTAAGAGTAGTGTATATAGAGAGTAGATGACTGGGGTAGGTGATCTTTACTGTAGGAGCAGTGTATATAGCGAGTAGATGACTGGGGTAGGTGTTCTTTAGTGTAAGAGTAGTAGTGTGTGTGTGTGTATATAGAGTATCCAGCAATGGGACTGTCCTCATGACCGGTGTCTTCTCCTCAGGTGTATATAGAAGATGAGGGAGCTACTTACACGCTGCTGTCTGTCATTGACATGGAGTCGTCCGTCATGGCGTCACTGGAGATCTCGCTCTCGTTGGCGCTGGTGGCCGGAGCAAACACATATCCTGAATTGACATGGTAAGGATTGATGGGGTCGTTCCTCTTGTATGACCTTTAAAGAGACAGTAGGGATTGTAATATTGAGTAGGTCATGTCGTCTTCAGAGCAGCGATCATAAAGCACAATCACAGGCAGTTGTAGTATTATGGAGTGTATGGGGTGTGCCCTGAGCCAATCAGATGTGTCCCGTCCCCCCTCACTATATATACACAGTATATAGGGGACATGTTATAATATACAGAAGGATGTGTAATGTATATACAGTATATAGGGGACATGTTATAATATACAGAAGGATATGTAATGTATATACAGTATATAGGGGACATGTTATAATATACAGAAGGACGTGTAATGTATATACAGTATATAGGGGACATGTTATAATATACAGAAGGATATGTAATGTATATACAGTATATAGGGGGCATGTTATAATATACAGAAGGATATGTAATGTATATACAGTATATAGGAGACATGTTATAATATACAGAAGGATATGTAATGTATACACAGTATATAGGGGACATGTTATAATATACAGAAGGATATGTAATGTATATACAGTATATAGGGGACATGTTATAATATACAGAGGGATGTGTACTGTATATACAGTATATAGGGGACATGTAATATACAGTAGGATGTGTAATGTATATACAGTATATAGGGGATGTGTAATGTATATAGGGGACATGTTATAATATACAGAAGGATGTGTAATGTATATAGGGGACATGTTATAATATACAGAAGGATATGTAATGTATATACAGTATATAGAGGACATGTTATAATATACAGAGGGATGTGTACTGTATATACAGTATATAGGGGGCATGTTATAATATACAGAAGGATATGTAATGTATATACAGTATATAGGGGACATGTTATAATATACAGAAGGATGTGTAATGTATATACATTATATAGGAGGCATGTTATAATATACATAGGGATGTGTAATGTATATACAGTATATAGGGGGCATGTTATAATATACAGAGGGATGTGTAATGTATATACAGTATATAGGGGGCATGTTATAATATACAGAGGGATGTGTAATATATATACATTATATAGGGACCATGTTATAATATACAGAGGGATGTGTCATGTATATAGGGACTATGTTATAATACAGAGGTATTTGTAATGTGTATACAGTATATAGGGCCATGTTATAATCTGCAGAGGGATGTGGAATGTATATAGGGACCATGTTATAATATACAGAGGATCTGTAATGGTCCTATATATTGTATATACAACACACATCCCTCTATATTATAACATGGTCCCTATATACTGTATATACATTACATATCTCTCTGCATATTATAACATATCCCCTATATATTGTATATACATTACACATCTTTCTGTATATTATAACCTGGTCCTATATACTGTATATACATGTTATAATATACAGAGGGCTGTGTAATGTATATAGATTATATAGGGACCATGTTATAGACTGAAGGATGTGTAATGTATATACACTGTGTAGGGGACCATGTTATAATATACAGAGGGATGTGTCATGTATATACAGTATACAGGGGCCATGTTATATGTGTAATGTGTATACAGGGGCCATGTTATATGTGTAATGTATATAGGGGCCATGTTATATGTGTAATGTGTATATAGGGGCCATGTTATATGTGTACAGTATATAGGGGCCATGTTATATGTGTAATGTATATAGGGACCATGCTATGTGTACTGTATATACAGTATATAGGGGCCATGTTATATGTGTACTGTATATAGGGGCCATGTTATGTGTACAGTATATACAGTATATAGGGGCCATGTTATATGTGTAATGTATATACAGTATATAAAGGCCATGTTATATGTGTAATGTATATACAGTATCTAAGGGCCATGTTATATGTGTAATGTATATACAGTATATAGGGGCCATGTTATATGTGTAATGTATATACAGTATATAGGGGCCATGGTATGTGTAATTATATACAGTATCTAGGGGCCATGTTATGTGTACTGTATATACAGTATATAGGGGCCATGTTATATGTGTAATGTATATACAGTATAGAGGGGCCATGTTATATGTGTAATGTATATACAGTATATAGGGGCCATGTTATATGTGTAATGTATATAGGGGCCATGTTATATGTGTAATTATATACAGTATAGAGGGGCCATGTTATATGTGTAATGTATATACAGTATAGAGGGGCCATGTTATATGTGTAATGTATATAGGGGCCATGTTATATGTGTAATGTATATACAGTATATAGGGGCCATGTTATATGTGTAATGTATATAGGGGCCATGTTATATGTGTAATGTATATACAGTATATAGGGCCATGTTATATGTGTAATGTATATACAGTATATAGAGGCCATGTTATATGTGTAATGTATATACAGTATATAGGGGCCATGTTATATGTGTAATGTATATACCGTATATAGGGGCCATGTTATATGTGTAATGTATATACCGTATATAGGGGCCATGTTATATGTGTAATGTATATACCGTATATAGGGGCCATGTTATGTGTAATGTATATACAGTATATAAAGGCCATGTTATATGTGTAATGTATATACAGTATATAGGGGCCATGTTATATGTGTAATGTATATAGGGGCCATGTTATATGTGTAATGTATATACAGTATATAGGGGCCATGTTATATGTGTAATGTATATAGGGGCCATGTTATATGTGTAATGTATATACAGTATATAGGGCCATGTTATATGTGTAATGTATATACAGTATATAGGGGCCATGTTATATGTGTAATGTATATACAGTATATAGGGGCCATGTTATATGTGTAATGTATATACCGTATATAGGGGCCATGTTATATGTGTAATGTATATACCGTATATAGGGGCCATGTTATATGTGTAATGTATATACCGTATATAGGGGCCATGTTATGTGTAATGTATATACAGTATATAAAGGCCATGTTATATGTGTAATGTATATACAGTATATAGGGGCCATGTTATATGTGTAATGTATATAGGGGCCATGTTATATGTGTAATGTATATACAGTATATAGGGCCATGTTATATGTGTAATGTATATACAGTATATAGGGGCCATGTTATATGTGTAATTATATACAGTATCT
Organism: Rhinoderma darwinii; assembly: GCF_050947455.1. Classification (NCBI taxonomy): domain Eukaryota; kingdom Metazoa; phylum Chordata; class Amphibia; order Anura; family Rhinodermatidae; genus Rhinoderma; species Rhinoderma darwinii. The sequence continues at coordinate 70,711,517 of NC_134699.1, read as the reverse complement.
AGGGGCCATGTTATGTGTACTGTATATACAGTATATAGGGGCCATGTTATGTGTACTGTATATACAGTATATAGGGGCCATGTTATATGTGTAATGTATATACAGTATAGAGGGGCCATGTTATATGTGTAATGTATATACAGTATATAGGGGCCATGTTATATGTGTAATGTATATACAGTATATAGGGGCCATGTTATATGTGTAATGTATATACAGTATATAGGGGCCATGTTATATGTGTACTGTATATACAGTATATAGGGGCCATGTTATGTTTACTGTATACACAGTATATAGGGGCCATGTTATATGTGTAATGTATATACAGTATATAAAGGCCATGTTATATGTGTAATGTATATACAGTATATAGGGGCCATGTTATATATGTAATGTATATACAGTATATAGGGGCAATGTTATATGTGTAATGTATATACAGTATAGAGGGGCCATGTTATATGTGTAATGTATATATTGTATATAGGGGCCATGTTATGTGTAATGTATATAGGGGCCATGTTATATGTGTAATGTATATAGGGGCCATGTTATATGTGTAATGTATATACAGTATATAGGGGCCATGTTATATGTGTAATGTATATACAGTATATAGGGGCCATGTTATATGTGTAATGTATATACAGTATATAGGGGCCATGTTATATGTGTAATGTATATAGGGGCCATGTTATATGTGTAATGTATATACAGTATATAGGGCCATGTTATACGTGTAATGTATATACAGTATATAGGGGCCATGTTATATGTGTAATTATATACAGTATCTAGGGGCCATGTTATGTGTACTGTATATACAGTATATAGGGGCCATGTTATATGTGTAATGTATATACAGTATAGAGGGGCCATGTTATATGTGTAATGTATATACAGTATATAGGGGCCATGTTATATGTGTAATGTATATACAGTATATAGGGGCCATGTTATATGTGTAATGTATATACAGTATATAGGGGCCATGTTATATGTGTACTGTATATACAGTATATAGGGGCCATGTTATGTGTACTGTATACACAGTATATAGGGGCCATGTTATATGTGTAATGTATATACAGTATATAAAGGCCATGTTATATGTGTAATGTATATACAGTATATAGGGGCCATGTTATATATGTAATGTATATACAGTATATAGGGGCAATGTTATATGTGTAATGTATATACAGTATAGAGGGGCCATGTTATATGTGTAATGTATATATTGTATATAGGGGCCATGTTATGTGTAATGTATATAGGGGCCATGTTATATGTGTAATGTATATAGGGGCCATGTTATATGTGTAATGTATATACAGTATATAGGGGCCATGTTATATGTGTAATGTATATACAGTATATAGGGGCCATGTTATATGTGTAATTATATACAGTATAGAGGGGCCATGTTATATGTGTAATGTATATACAGTATAGAGGGGCCATGTTATATGTGTAATGTATATACAGTATATAGGGGCCATGTTATATGTGTAATGTATATACAGTATATAGGGGCCATGTTATATGTGTACTGTATATACAGTATATAGGGGCCATGTTATATGTGTAATGTATATACAGTATATAGGGGCCATGTTATATGTGTAATTATATACAGTATCTAGGGGCCATGTTATATGTGTAATGTATATACAGTATAGAGGGGCCATGTTATATGTGTAATGTATATACAGTATATAGGGGCCATGTTATATGTGTAATGTATATAGGGGCCATGTTATATGTGTAATATATATACAGTATATAGGGGCCATGTTATGTGTAATGTATATACCGTATATAGGGGCAATGTTATATGTGTAATGTATATACCGTATATAGGGGCCATGTTATATGTGTAATGTATATACAGTATATAAAGGCCATGTTATATGTGTAATGTATATACAGTATATAAAGGCCATGTTATATGTGTAATGTATATAGGGGCCATGTTATATGTGTAATGTATATACAGTATATAGGGGCCATGTTATATGTGTAATGTATATACCGTATATAGGGGCCATGTTATATGTGTAATGTATATACCGTATATAGGGGCCATGTTATATGTGTAATGTATATAGGGGCCATGTTATATGTGTAATGTATATACAGTATATAGGGGCCATGTTATATGTGTAATGTATATACCGTATATAGGGGCCATGTTATATGTGTAATGTATAGAGGGGCCATGTTATATGTGGATTTATATATTTTTGGATCCGCGGTCTAATCAGTAACTGGACGTTACGCGTCTGATTATTTTGATGTGTGAATCGGCCGTTTATTCTGTGAAGTCGCCTGCGCGGAGTATAACCACACGCTGCGTTATTTACCACCGGAGATCACAGGGATGCGACTCCCCTCACCCCACTTCAAAGACAAGACCTTCCCTTCAGTTCTCCTCTGACTTTAACCCTTTCACAAGCCGACGCGTCACTGTCTCCGGCCATGAAGTCAGACGTTGTTCTTATGATAATGAGGTGCAGGACCAGGCAGAGAGGGGTTAAGGGTGAGATGCTCTGCAGGATAATGGGATATTAGTGGGTGTCCCTGCAATCCCTCTACCTACAGATGACATCATCACCGCTGTAAATATGGGGTCCCAATAGTCAGGAGCCCCAATATGTCAGTTCAGGGATCCCCTGTATATGGCGCCCACTGACACTTCTTCTTTCCCGTTGCTTATATACGCTGCACGCGGATCGTTATATTGGGGGGCGCAGCAATGAAGCGAGCGCTGCAGACCAGGGGCCCCATAACAAGCTCCGGACTGGACCCCCCAGTATTTTGTCTGGTAACTTCTGGACATAGCAGCAGGAAGTCCCCCACGGCGGGCCCCTCAGGCTCCAGGCCCCAGCTGCTATAGTTACACCACACAGGGTGGCAGCGCGGCTGCTGTCACTGTCGGTTTGGGTTTATCCAGCAGAGGGCGCCCTTCTACGTTCAGTGAGCGCGTCCTGCGGAGTTCAGTTGGGGTCATGAGGGTGACAGCTGTGCGCACATTCAGTGTTGAGGTTACCCAACTGTCATGGTGCCCAACACTGGACTCAACCATCCCATACGTGACATCAGTCCCCCCACAACAGCAGCCCTGGTCATAGCATTGTATATATATATCCACACCCCTGAGTATATGAGGCGGCACACAGTGTGACCCCCCCCCATCGGTCTAGGACCCCGACCCGCAGGTCTCTCTGTACGGGACACCCTCGGAGCTCCTACCTGTAGCACTGGTCTATGGTTTCCTCGGCTCTGGAGCTGGCCGTGGCCATCAGGGATTTGCTGGAGAGCGCCACCACGGATGGAGAGCTCTTGGGTTTCAGGTCCACACAGTTGAGTTCCTCCTCCTCGTTCAGGGTGGGCAGGTAGCCGCTGACCAGTTTTAAGCTCCCCGGGCCGGTGGCATTGGCATAAGCCGCGTTCTCCCCACCAGTCCTGACGTATTCCAGGTAGATGTCGGAGGTCAGGAGCATCGGGTAAGCGTTGTCCTCCATCAGAGTCTGGATCTCGGCCTGAGCTTGGTCAAACATGGTGGAGTCGATCTGCTGCTTCTTCATGCAGTCTCGTATGAGGACTTTGGTTGCGGGTTTCAGCTGCTTGGACACGACGCTGTAGTTCTCCACGTATCTCTTGTGGATCGCCTTGGCCACCCGAAGAGTTTTGCTATCCTGGAGGTCCATCTGCCTGAATCCATTGCAAGCAAACCAGAAGTCTAAGGTATCCACACATTTCTCCCTCTCCAAGAAGGTCCGAAAAAGATGGGCACCGTCCTGGTCCCCCAGCAGGGAATGCAGGGACTTGGTCCATCTGACCAGAGGTGAATCCGGGGATGCGCTCCCTTCCGGCTCCCCCAGACCATCCTCGTTCCTCCGGGGGTTGGTGGGAAGTGACACAGACGTTGGTCTTTGGCTTTTGGTCAGAAGCTGGCACGGCCTCTGTCCTTCCTCCCCTGGCACTGGCGGCCGCGGGGCGTCTTCCCTGAAGCTGCTGTTCTCCTCGGCGAGATGAGTCACCCGCGCGGCTCCTGCGCTCATGGCTCTCATTTGTATGGTATAAATTCCTCTGTAATCTGCGCTCCCTCTTATGTCAGCGGGGGATCCTACGAGTCGTCTTCTCTCTGGAAATGAAAGAAAGTATTGATCTAATCAAAAGCAGATCCGCCCAACATCAAAAGGAAAAGTAAACCGGCTTTTCAAGTCCTCGCAGCCGCGGAGAGAGATATACAATGCGAATCAGCGGGCGCCTTCTAAAGAGGCCACAGAACGGGAGGCAGCCTCCCCCAGCCCCGCGCGGCGAGCCGCACCGAGCGCCCAGGAGCTGTGATATGGCCGGGTGACAGGTGGGCACACAGATTCCCTGTGTCCGTCTTCTCCTCATACATGTGTCAGAGCGGCATGAAAGGAATCGGGATCTGCTGGAGACGTCCGCAGGTGTAACTCATTTTCGAGACTTCTCCTCCCCGCGCCGCTCAGCGCCCCCTCCCCGGCATCTGGTTCTGATTCTTAGATTAATATCAGAGCCAGTCGTCCCCTCCAGCAGAAAACCCGCCGCACCCAGCAGCAAATAGTTAATAACCAGTGCAGGTTATCCCAGCAGCCCCTGCCCGCTCTACAACGCGCCATCCACAGGATGCCAGGGTACAACCCCCCCAACCTATACTCCACAACTGCCTGCAGACAAAACCAGAAGATGCCCGGCCCTCCTGCCACACACCCTCATGCCCGGCTCTCCTGCCACACACCGCCTCATGCCCGGCTCTCCTGCCATACACCGCCTCATGCCCGGCTCTCCTGCCATACACCGCCTCATGCCCGGCTCTCCTGCCACACACCCTCATGCCCGGCTCTCCTGCCACACACCCTCATGCCCGGCTCTCCTGCCACACACCCTCATGCCCGGCTCTCCTGCCACACACCCTCATAACCGGCTCTCCTGCCACACACACCCTCATGCCCGGCTCTCCTGCCACACACACCCTCATGCCCGGCTCTCCTGCCACACACACCCTCATGCCCGGCTCTCCTGCCACACACACCCTCATGCCCGGCTCTCCTGCCACACACCCTCATAACCGGCTCTCCTGCCACACACACCCTCATGCCCGGCTCTCCTGCCACACACCCTCATGCCCGGCTCTCCTGCCACACACACCCTCATGCCCGGCTCTCCTGCCACACACACCCTCATGCCCGGCTCTCCTGCCACACACCCTCATAACCGGCTCTCCTGCCACACACACCCTCATGCCCGGCTCTCCTGCCACACACACCCTCATGCCCGGCTCTCCTGCCACACACACCCTCATGCCCGGCTCTCCTGCCACACACACCCTCATGCCCGGCTCTCCTGCCACACACCCTCATGCCCGGCTCTCCTGCCACACACACCCTCATGCCCGGCTCTCCTGCCACACACACCCTCATGCCCGGCTCTCCTGCCACACACACCCTCATGCCCGGCTCTCCTGCCACACACACCCTCATGCCCGGCTCTCCTGCCACACACACCCTCATGCCCGGCTCTCCTGCCACACACACCCTCATAACCGGCTCTCCTGCCACACACACCCTCATGCCCGGCTCTCCTGCCACACACACCCTCATGCCCGGCTCTCCTGCCACACACCGCCTCATGCCCGGCTCTCCTGCCACACACCATCAGCACTGTATATAAAGCAGAAGATACAAGTAAACAGCTACATCATAATAATAATAATGAGATCCATCAACAGTAAGTGACCGCACAGGAGACACAATGTACCAAGTCCACGGCACCACACAATGTGCCAGAATCCCAGTAATCGCAGGTCGGGGTTCAGGGTCCTAGAGAAGATCTGGGTTTGTAGAAATTCCAGACTCTGAAGCCACAACACAAAAAATGCCATAAATCGGAGGTGAGCCTGGCACATTACCCGAGAGCCGCCATCCTGGCAGCCGGCAGCTCCTCACCAGTCCTCATGAAGCGCTGGCACCATCCTGGCACAGAGAGCAGATCCTTCCCTGCCCGGTGTAGTGACTGACCCTGTGAAGCTGCACAGCTCCTCTACACCGCACAGTGGAGATGAGGAGGGAGCGGGGGAGGAGGAGGCGGCAGGAGGAGGGAGCAGTGATCTACATCTGTCACACTGTGCCACCGAGGACTCACCCTGCTGCCAACATCAAAGAGGCTGGAGAGGGAGGGGGACAGCGACACAGCAGCTACAAGACCAGGCTGGCACTGTGCTGTGTGGTGAGGCTGGTGCTGTGTGGTGAGGCCGGCATTGTGCTGTGTGGTGAGGCTGGCACTGTGCTGTGTGGTGAGGCCGGCATTGTGCTGTGTGGTGAGGCTGGCACTGTGCTGTGTGGTGAGGCTGGCACTGTGCTGTGTGGTGAGGCCGGCACTGTGCTGTGTGGTGAGGCCGGCACTGTGCTGTGTGGTGAGGCCGGCATTGTGCTGTGTGGTGAGGCTGGCACTGTGCTGTGTGGTGAGGCTGGCACTGTGCTGTGTGGTGAGGCTGGCATTGTGCTGTGTGGTGAGGCTGGCACTGTGCTTTGTGGTGAGGCCGGCATTGTGCTGTGTGGTGAGGCCGGCATTGTGCTGTGTGGTGAGGCTGGCATTGTGCTGTGTGGTGAGGCTGGCACTGCTGTGTGGTGAGGCTGGCACTGTGCTGTGTGGTGAGGCTGGCACTGTGCTGTGTGGTGAGGCTGGCATTGTGCTGTGTGGTGAGGCTGGCACTGTGCTGTGTGGTGAGGCCGGCATTGTGCTGTGGTGAGGCCGGCATTGTGCTGTGTGGTGAGGCTGGCATTGTGCTGTGTGGTGGGGCTGGCATTGTGCTGTGTGGTGGGGCTGGCATTGTGCTGTGTGGTGAGGCTGGCATTGTGCTGTGTGGTGAGGCCGGCATTGTGCTGTGTGGTGAGGCCGGCATTGTGCTGTGTGGTGAGGCTGGCATTGTGCTGTGTGGCATTGTGCTGTGTGGTGAGGCTGGCACTGCTGTGTGGTGAGGCTGGCACTGTGCTGTGTGGTGAGGCTGGCATTGTGCTGTGTGTTGAGGCTGGTGCTGTGTGATGGGGCTGGCATTGTGCTGTGTGGTGAGGCTGGCATTGTGCTGTGTGGTGAGGCTGGCATTGTGCTGTGTGGTGAGGCTGGCATTGTGCTGTGTGTTGAGGCTGGCATTGTGCTGTGTGGTGAGGCTGGCATTGTGCTGTGTGGTGAGGCTGGCACTGTGCTGTGTGGTGAGGCTGGCACTGTGCTTTGTGGTGAGGCCGGCATTGTGCTGTGTGGTGAGGCCGGCATTGTGCTGTGTGGTGAGGCTGGCATTGTGCTGTGTGGTGAGGCTGGCATTGTGCTGTGTGGTGAGGCTGGCACTGTGCTGTGTGGTGAGGCTGGCACTGTGCTGTGTGGTGAGGCTGGCACTGTGCTGTGTGGTGAGGCTGGCATTGTGCTGTGTGGTGAGGCTGGCACTGTGCTGTGTGGTGAGGCTGGCACTGTGCTGTGTGGTGAGGCTGGCATTGTGCTGTGTGGTGAGGCCGGCATTGTGCTGTGTGGTGAGGCCGGCATTGTGCTGTGTGGTGAGGCTGGCACTGTGCTGTGTGGTGAGGCTGGCACTGTGCTGTGTGGTGAGGCTGGCATTGTGCTGTGTGGTGAGGCTGGCACTGTGCTGTGTGGTGAGGCTGGCACTGTGCTGTGTGGTGAGGCTGGCATTGTGCTGTGTGGTGAGGCCGGCATTGTGCTGTGTGGTGAGGCCGGCATTGTGCTGTGTGGCACTGTGCTGTGTGGTGAGGCTGGCATTGTGCTGTGTGTTGAGGCTGGTGCTGTGTGATGGGGCTGGCATTGTGCTGTGTGGTGAGGCTGGCATTGTGCTGTGTGGTGAGGCTGGCATTGTGCTGTGTGGTGAGGCTGGCATTGTGCTGTGTGTTGAGGCTGGCATTGTGCTGTGTGGTGAGGCTGGCACTGTCCTTGCAGCACATTTTCTGTGGGTTCACTCATCCTCCATCTGCATTGCTGCCCCCTACACTGCCCACTGCAGGTGCTGGCACACCACTGCTACATGGGCAAACTCCTTGAGGCTCCAGCATCTGTCTCCCTTCAGAGGAGCTGCTCACCTACCCCTGCCTCAAGGATCACACCCTGGGCCCGAGAGCTGACAATCTACAGGAGTAATAAACTAGTAGATATTACTGACTGTTTCATAAGATGCCGTCCCCTTTCCTGCTGTTTTACACTGGCAAATATAAGTGTGTGTGACACCCCCACATCTCAATTATTACAACCTGTAAAGACTCCGACCTGCTCATCTTTAAAATATAAGCCAAGTACCGGGTCATAGAAGTGCACAGCTTCACCCCTGATTACATCCTGTATTATACTCCAGAGCTGCACTCACTATTCTGCTGGTGGAGTCACTGTGTACATACATTACATTACTTATCCTGTACTGATCCTGAGTTACATCCTGTATTATACTCCAGAGCTGCACTCACTATTCTGCTGGTGGAGTCACTGTGTACATACATTACATTACTTATCCTGTACTGATCCTGAGCTATATCCTGTATTATACTCCAGAGCTGCACTCACTATTCTGCTGGTGCAGTCACTGTGTACATACATTACTTATCCTGTACTGATCCTGAGTTACATCCTGTATTATACTCCAGAGCTGCGCTCACTATTCTGCTGGTGGAGTCACTGTGTACATACATTACATTACTTATCCTGTACTGATCCTGAGTTACATCCCGTATTATACCCCAGAGCTGCACTCACTATTCTGCTGGTGGAGTCACTGTGTACATACATTACTTATCCTGTACTGATCCTGAGTTACATCCTGTATTATACTCCAGAGCTGCACTCACTATTCTGCTGGTGGAGTCACTGTGTACATACATTACATTACTTATCCTGTACTGATCCTGAGTTACATCCTGTATTATACTCCAGAGCTGCACTCACTATTCTGCTGGTGGACACACTGTGTACATACATTACATTACTTATCCTGTACTGATCCTGAGTTACATCCTGTATTATACTCCAGAGCTGCACTCACTATTCTGCTGGTGGAGTCACTGTGTACATACATTACATTACTTATCCTGTACTGATCCTCAGTTACATCCTGTATTATACTCCAGAGCTGCACTCACTATTCTGCTGGTGGAGTCACTGTGTACATACATTACATTACTTATCCTGTACTGATCCTGAGTTACATCCTGTATTATACTCCAGAGCTGCACTCACTATTCTGCTGGTGGAGTCACTGTGTACATACATTACATTACTTATCCTGTACTGATCCTGAGTTACATCCTGTATTATACTCCAGAGCTGCACTTACTATTCTGCTGGTGGAGTCACTGTGTACATACATTACTTATCCTGTACTGATCCTGAGTTACATCCTGTATTATACTCCAGAGCTGCACTCACTATTCTGCTGGTGGAGTCACTGTGTACATACATTACTTATCCTATACTGATCCTGAGTTATATCCTGTATTATACTCCAGAGCTGCACTCACTATTCTGCTGGTGGAGTCACTGTGTACATACATTACATTACTTATCCTGTACTGATCCTGAGTTATATCCTGTATTATACTCCAGAGCTGCACTCACTATTCTGCTGGTGGAGTGACTGTGTACATACATTACTTATCCTGTACTGATCCTGAGTTACATCCTGTATTATACTCCAGAGCTGCACTCACTATTCTGCTGGTGGAGTCACTGTGTACATACATTACATTACTTATCCTGTACTGATCCTGAGTTATATCCTGTATTATACTCCAGAGCTGCACTCACTATTCTGCTGGTGGAGTCACTGTGTACATACATTACATTACTTATCCTGTACTGATCCTGAGTTACACCCTGTATTATACTCCAGAGCTGCACTCACTATTCTGCTGGTGGAGTCACTGTGTACATACATTACATTACTTATCCTGTACTGATCCTGATTTACATCCTGTATTATACTCCAGAGCTGCACTCACTATTCTGCTGGTGCAGTCACTGGGTACATACATTACATTACTTATCCTGAGTTATATCCTGTATTATACTCCAGAGCTGCACTCACTATTCTGCTGGTGGAGTCACTGTGTACATACATTACATTACTTATCCTGTACTGATCCTGAGTTACATCCTGTATTATACTCAAGAGCTGCACTCACTATTCTGCTGGTGGAGTCACTGTGTACATAATTACATTACTTATCCTGTACTGATCCTGAGTTACATCCTGTATTATACTCCAGAGCTGCACTCACTATTCTGCTGGTGTAGTCATATATTACATTATCTTGTCATTTCTTCTTTTCCTCCACAATTTGAAAGTATAACAAAGAGTTAATCACGTGGAAATGACCGACATACGTTATGTAAAGCGCCAGCGCAGCGGACAGTCAGGGGCCTAACAACATGTGCCCCCTCCCCTGGCCTTTGTCTCTATTGTTTCCCCCACTGGTAACAAGGATAATTTTATGCTCCTTGTTACAATGTCTCGATCTGATCCCCCCCCGGGGGTGTGTGACAATCGCCGAGCTGACAATCTGAGTGTTAGGTTGCAGATAATTGCAGCTGTCCACATGTCAGTGCCCAGGCTCTGCGGGGTCACACTGGATGACCTTGGGCTCAACCTCTGATCATTACATGAAAGGCCTGAAATAAGTGGAGCTCAAGCCTTGAAGTGCTGTTTACATTATACCCCGTGACTGCCACTGTAGATGCAGCGCATGACGCCCATCATCTCCTGCCACCAACTTCAGGCTGTTAGACAAGCGAATGGAGCTCATCATCTCAACTAGTGAGTGCAGCTCTGGAGTATAATACAGGATGTAACTCAGGATCAGTACAGGATAAGTAATGTAATGTATGTACACAGTAACTCCACCAGCAGAATAGTGAGTGCAGCTCTGGAGTATAATACAGGATATAACTCCGGATCAGTACAGGATAAGTAATGTAATGTATGTACACAGTAACTCCACCAGCAGAATAGTGAGTGCAGCTCTGGAGTATAATACAGGATATAACTCAGGATCAGTACAGGATAAGTAATGTAATGTATGTACACAGTGACTCCACCAGCAGAATAGTGAGTGCAGCTCTGGAGTATAATACAGGATGTAATTCAGGATCAGTACAGGATAAGTAATGTAATGTATGTACACAGTGACTCCACCAGCAGAATAGTGAGTGCAGCTCTGGAGTATAATACAGGATGTAACTCAGGATCAGTACAGGATAAGTAATGTATGTACACAGTGACTCCACCAGCAGAATAGTGAGTACAGCTCTGGAGTATAATACAGGATGTAACTCAGGATCAGTACAGGATAAGTAATATATGTACACAGTGACTCCTCCAGCAGAATAGTGAGTACAGCTCTGGAGTATAATACAGGATGTAACTCAGGATCAGTGCAGGATAAGTAATGTAATGTATGTACACAGTGACTCCACCAGCAGAATAGTGAGTGCAGCTCTGGAGTATAATACAGAATATAACACAGGATCAGTACAGGATAAGTAATGAATGTAATGTATGTACACAGTGACTCCACCAGCAGAATAGTGAGTGCAGCTCTGGAGTATAATACAGGATGTAACTCAGGATCAGTACAGGATAAGTAATGTATGTACACAGTGACTCCACCAGCAGAATAGTGAGTGCAGCTCTGGAGTATAATACAGGATGTAACTCAGGATCAGTACAGGATATGTAATGTAATGTATGTACACAGTGACTCCACCAGCAGAATAGTGAGTGCAGCTCTGGAGTATAATACAGGATGTAACTCAGGATCAGTACAGGATAAGTAATGTAGTGTATGTACACAGTGACTCCACCAGCAGAATAGTGAGTGCAGCTCTGGAGTATAATACAGGATGTAACTCAGGATCAGTACAGGATAAGTAATGTATGTACACAGTGACTCCACCAGCAGAATAGTGAGTACAGCTCTGGAGTATAATACAGGATGTAACTCAGGATCAGTACAGGATAAGTAATATATGTACACAGTGACTCCTCCAGCAGAATAGTGAGTACAGCTCTGGAGTATAATACAGGATGTAACTCAGGATCAGTGCAGGATAAGTAATGTAATGTATGTACACAGTGACTCCACCAGCAGAATAGTGAGTGCAGCTCTGGAGTATAATACAGGATATAACTCAGGATTAGTACAGGATAAGTAATGTATGTGTACAGTGACTCCACCAGCAGAATAGTGAGTGCAGCTCTGGAGTATAATACAGGATGTAACTCAGGATCAGTACAGGATAAGTAATGTAATGTATGTACACAGTGACTCCACCAGCAGAATAGTGAGTGCAGCTCTGGAGTATAATACAGGATGTAACTCAGGATCAGTACAGGATAAGTAATGTAATGTGTGTACACAGTGACTCCACCAGCAGAATAGTGATCGCAGCTCTGGAGTATAATACAGGATATAACTCAGGATCAGTACAGGATAAGTAATGTAATGTATGTACACAGTGACTCCACCAGCAGAATAGTGAGTGCAGCTCTGGAGTATAATACAGGATATAACTCAGGATCAGTATAGGATAAGTAATGTATGTACACAGTGACTCCACCAGCAGAATAGTGAGTGCAGCTCTGGAGTATAATACAGGATGTAACTCAGGATCAGTACAGGATAAGTAATGTAATGTGTGTACACAGTGACTCCACCAGCAGAATAGTGATCGCAGCTCTGGAGTATAATACAGGATATAACTCAGGATCAGTACAGGATAAGTAATGTAATGTATGTACACAGTGACTCCACCAGCAGAATAGTGAGTGCAGCTCTGGAGTATAATACAGGATGTAACTCAGGATCAGTACAGGATAAGTAATGTATGTACACAGTGACTGCACCAGCAGAATAGTGAGTGCAGCTCTGGAGTATAATACAGGATATAGCTCAGGATCAGTACAGGATAAGTAATGTAATGTATGTACACAGTGACTCCACCAGCAGAATAGTGAGTGCAGCTCTGGAGTATAATACAGGATATAACTCAGGATCAGTACAGGATAAGTAATGTATGTACACAGTGACTCCACCAGCAGAATAGTGAGTGCTGCTCTGGAGTATAATACAGGATGTAACTCCGGATCAGTACAGGATAAGTAATATAATGTATGTACACAGTGACTCCACCTACAGAATAGTGAGTGCAGCTCTGGAGTATAATACAGGATGTAACTCAGGATCAGTACAGGATAAGTAATGTATGTACACAGTGACTCCACCAGCAGAATAGTGAGTGCAGCTCTGGAGTATAATACAGGATGTAACTCAGGATCAGTACAGGATAAGTAATGTATGTACACAGTGACTCCACCAGCAGAATAGTGAGTGCAGCTCTGGAGTATAATACAGGATGGGTTCAGGGATGATGGGATTTTCTCTTTTATCTGGTATGACTGTTCCGATTGTGTTTGATGTGAAGGGGTCAGCAATGAAGGTTTTGGGGATAGGTGCCGCATCTATCAACTGTTCCCCTATTTATTGGCACCCCAATATCTTAACCACTGCATCCCCGCCAGTGTGTAGATGATTGCGAGGCCCGGTTAAGGGTTAAAGGTTTGTTAACCAGTGAGATCCTGGAGCTGGCCACCATTGTGTGAAGGATTATGGGAATATGAAGCGCTAAGGTCGCGGCCGCACACAGCCTGAGAACGCTGCGGCGCGACATTTACATTTCGGGGCTTAGAGACCAGTGAAGGGGATTTCTTGTACCCCGCTGGTGCTGGATCTGATGGAGACCACTGAATCCCACGCCCCGAGCAGCAGGCTGCCCCCCCCCCCCCCCCCATCTGTCTTTCATCTGATGGCGGCCGAGACTTCACACCATTGAGACAATTATTCGCACTTTTGGTGAGATTTATACTCCGCATATAATGTTCAGTAACTGCAGGTGCAATGCATTGTGGGGGATGTAGTGGTTTGTGAGTCAGAACACTGTAAGACCTCGTTCACACGCGGCAGGTTTTATTGCAGAAATGTCGTTCCTTTCACCTGAATGTGTGGTCTCTGCAGCAGACGCTGGGATTTCTGCACTAAAATCTGCCGCGTGTGACTGCAGACTAATATCCACACCCCCCGCCGTGCACTGCAGCAGGACATGCGATGTACAAAGAAATGTTATTGCAGAATTGTGAGCAGCTCTGGATGTGACCGGAGCATAGGACAAGATCTAAGTGTAGAATTGTGATTACAGCTCCGGATGTGACTGGTGTATAAAACATAGGTGTAGAATTGTGATTACATCTCTGGATGTGACTGGTGTATAAAACATAGGTGCAGAATTGTGATTACAGCTCTGGATGTGACTGGTGTATAAAACATAGGCGTAGAATTGTGATTACAATTCTGGATGTGACTGGTGTATAAAACATAGGTGTAGAATTGTGATTACAGCTCCGGATGTGACTGGTGTATAAAACATAGGTGCAGAATTGTGATTACATCTCTGGATGTGACTGGTGTATAAAACATAGGCGTAGAATTGTGATTACAGCTCTGGATGTGACTGGAGTTTAAAACATAGGTGCAGAATTGTGATTACAGCTCTGGATGTGACTAGTGTATAAAACATAGGTGCAGAATTGTGATTACATCTCTGGATGTGACTGGTGTATAAAACATAGGCGTAGAATTGTGATTACAGCTCTGGATGTGACTGGAGTTTAAAACATAGGTGTAGAATTGTGATTACAGCTCTGGATGTGACTGGTGTATAAAACATAGGTGTAGAATTGTGATTACAGCTCCGGATTTGATTCCGCATCTGGAAAAGATCATTTAACTGCTTAGCATCATGTGTGGCACATAGATGGCGGATGCGCGCGGTCACAATATGGCGCGGGCTCAGGAGCGGAGCTTGTAGCTGCTGCTTGACCGTCCACCTGCTCCCGCCAGGATCGGAGATACCTCCAATCACAGCCGTTTAACCCCTCAGATACCACAGTCAATAGTGACCCTAGTATCTGAGCGGTCAGACAGAGGGAGGGGCTCCTGATTGGTTGCCATAGCAGTCGGAGGTCTAGTGTGGGTCTCCAGGTTTGCTTTCTGTACTTGATTATTCAGCCTGGCCGGAGGCGAGACTTAGTAGTAGAGCACAGATAAGGGCCGTCCGGGAGCATTGCCGCGTATTGTATGAGCCGTCCGAAGGTCAAGTCCCGGCTGGAGTAAAAAAACAGAGTTGTTATCACCGCGTCCGCGGAAGTCGCTCCATCAGCGGGAAATTGGCGACAAGAAACGAACGTTTTTTTTTTTAACAAATTGTTTTTATTTTAGTAAAACCTAAAAAAACTTGAAATCGCACCGACCCTCCGGATAACGCCGACGTCGTTTTTACAGCGCGGCGAACACGTAAATACTAAAGCAATAAACTTTGGCGGAGTTTAATTTTATTTATTTTTACTCCGCAATTCGTGAAGATTTTATCTAGAAGCAGCTGTGTTGTCTGACCACTAGGGGTGCTGTTCCGTTGCTATCCTGGAGATGTGCCTTGTGCTCTTGTTGGGGGCCACACTTCTCAGGTTCTCTACATAGTGCAGTACCACAGGCTGCCACCAGAGGGCAGCGCGTCTTGTAGGACTACTCTAGGGCCGGACTGGACTATACAGATCGTGTCTAAACTTTTGCACTTCCTTGTGGTGTTGGGTAAGGGTATATTCCCCGTAGAACCTCCTTCATATACAACTCAATACAAGAGCGCCTCCAGTGGTCGGACGTGATATGACGCCACTTATAATATACCGTCTCTAAGACCTGTCCATGCACATCACATCCAGGTGGATTATTTGTTGTTCGATTAAGAGCCCCGTTTTCCGCACACAGCCCCCGCGTCTTATACGGTAGGCGCCCGTTTTCTCGCATTGTTGTAGGGACATCGTCCCGGATTGAACGCGGCTTCTTTTTAATTCCACATACGAGAAGTTCTCTCATTAGATCTCGCTCTGCCGCGCTGTGAATGGCGCTGATATTATCAAAGACGCCGCCGCCACAAAGCGGCTGTAATTCCCGGTAACGTCGCGCGGCGATGGATTCACTTTCTGCAACTCGCAATTTTGTTTAAAAGAAAGGTGCAGAAATCCCTTTGATACGAAGCTTTAAAGCGCCGCCTCCCCCTAATGGCGAGATTTAAAAGAAGCGACCTTACTGCGGGAAATATCAAAGTGTAGAAGAGGCGACTTTCAGGAGCGGTGACCTTGACGGCTCAGCCCCCTCCCCCGCTAATATTTGATGTTTTCTACCCTCTCTGAATTAGCGCAGTTTCTGCTGCCGTCTGCACAACTGAAGCTTTACCTGTCAGTAATGGGCAAGATCCACTACAACTCCCAGGATGCAAGACAGCAAGTACCGGCCACCTCCGGGGACATCAGGCAGAGGTTATATGGCCGGGCCCGGGACAAGACGAGGAGGTGATTATAATAATGTCTTATAATTGTGTCTCCTGCATTTATCATGCCCCCCGCATCATGACGCAGCCCCCCACAAGATCGGCTCACTCCTCTCCTGACATACTCTGTGCTGCTGGGGCCCCTCCCACAAGCAGCCCTCACCAGTGATGACTCCAGTATATAGGGCTATGTTGTGGTCAGAGCGGCAGCCAGTATAACACAGCAGTATGTACAGTATAGAGACCCCCATATGATGGGGTGGGGGTCAGGAAATGACACTCCCCTCCTCACTACATGGTGCATCCTCCTGTATGTATCACTGCATAATGAAAAGTTCTGCTAGTTACGAATATGCTGGAATGTTTCCATTCACTGACAGCAAGAAGTGATCCTCAAATGTTGAGGACTTCAAACACAGTCTATTCGAAAATCTCAGAAATGTTCATGATGGAGCGGCCCCCACAATCATCTAATATACAATATATCAGTGCACAAATGGTGGAGTGCGAGCTGACGCGGTCAGGGTGATGGTGGAGTGCGAGCTGACGCGGTCAGGGTGATGGTGGAGTGCGAGCTGACGCGGTCAGGGTGATGGTGGGGAGTGCGAGCTGACGCGGTCAGGGTGATGGTGGAGTGCGAGCTGACGCGGTCAGGGTGATGGTGGAGTGCGAGCTGACGCGGTCAGGGTGATGGTGGAGTGCGAGCTGACGCGGTCAGGGTGATGGTGGAGTGCGAGCTGACGCGGTCAGGGTGATGGTGGAGTGCGAGCTGACGCGGTCAGGGTGATGGTGGAGTGCGAGCTGACGCGGTCAGGGTGATGGTGGAGTGCGAGCTGACGCGGTCAGGGTGATGGTGGAGTGCGAGCTGACGCGGTTACGTGATGGTGGAGTGCGAGCTGACGCGGTTAGGGGATGGTGGAGTGCGAGCTGACGCGGTCAGGGGATGGTGGAGTGCGAGCTGACGCGGTCAGGGTGATGGTGGAGTGCGAGCTGACGCGGTCAGGGTGATGGTGGAGTGCGAGCTGACGCGGTCAGGGTGATGGTGGAGTGCGAGCTGACGCGGTCAGGGTGATGGTGGAGTGCGAGCTGACGCGGTCAGGGTGATGGTGGAGTGCGAGCTGACGCGGTCAGGGGATGGTGGAGTGCGAGCTGACGCGGTCAGGGTGATGGTGGAGTGCGAGCTGACGCGGTCAGGGTGATGGTGGAGTGCGAGCTGACGCGGTCAGGGGATGGTGGAGTGCGAGCTGACGCGGTCAGGGTGATGGTGGAGTGCGAGCTGACGCGGTCAGGGTGATGGTGGAGTGCGAGCTGACGCGGTCAGGGTGATGGTGGAGTGCGAGCTGACGCGGTCAGGGTGATGGTGGAGTGCGAGCTGACGCGGTCAGGGTGATGGTGGAGTGCGAGCTGACGCGGTCAGGGTGATGGTGGAGTGCGAGCTGACGCGGTTAGGGGATGGTGGAGTGCGAGCTGACGCGGTCAGGGGATGGTGGAGTGCGAGCTGACGCGGTCAGGGTGATGGTGGAGTGCGAGCTGACGCGGTCAGGGTGATGGTGGAGTGCGAGCTGACGCGGTCAGGGGATGGTGGAGTGCGAGCTGACGCGGTCAGGGTGATGGTGGAGTGCGAGCTGACGCGGTCAGGGTGATGGTGGAGTGCGAGCTGACGCGGTTAGGGGATGGTGGAGTGCGAGCTGACGCGGTTACGTGATGGTGGAGTGCGAGCTCACGCGGTCGGGGGATGGTGGAGTGCGAGCTCACGCGGTCAGGGTGATGGTGGAGTGCCAGCTCACGCGGTCGGGGGATGGTGGAGTGCGAGCGCACGCGGTCGGGGGATGGTGGAGTGCGAGCGCACGCGGTCGGGGGATGGTGGAGTGCCAGCTCACGCGGTCGGGGGATGGTGGAGTGCCAGCTCACGCGGTCAGGAGGAATGAAGAAATCAGACAAAAGTTATAAAATAAAAGTTTAATATGTGGGTGATATAAAAGTGCGGACATGATGTGCGGGGGATGGGCACTAATAAATAAGACTCCTGATCTCACGTACGTTTTATTTTATCCTCTGTAGCGCGCTCACTGCGTGCTGGGCGGAGTCCTGCGCCGTCACCTCCTGAACACCCCGAATTCACAACCTGCAAATAGCACAAAGACAACGGCCATTACCCCACAATCAAGAGCATGGGGGTGGGACCCTGACAACCAAAGCCACGCCTACCAGACCTTCATGTCGTAATCCTCAGCGATTGTATGTGACGTGTCAGGTGAGCTGGGAGACTGGTTACTATGGCAACATCGCTATTATCAAGATTGCTGCTAGCTGTCAGTGAATGGAATCTCTCAGCGGCATATAATACACCCTGACTAAGTCTTGCTTACACAGCTGAAGTTTTGTTACAGTGGATGAGTACAGACAATTTTCTACAGCACAAGA
>NC_134699.1:70683666-70692432 GCF_050947455.1 Rhinoderma darwinii | reverse complement strand
GGTTATACCAGCATGCTCCATATCACTATATACAGGAAGATGTATAACTTATACCAGCTGTACATATATAATTATATACAGGAGATACCCAGGTTATACCAGCATGCTCCATATCACTATATACAAGAAGATGTATAACTAATACCAGCTGTACATATATAATTATATAGAGAGGATACCCAGGTTATACCAGCATGCTCCATATCACTATATACAAGAAGACGTATAACTTATACCAGCTGTACATATATAATTATATACAGAATATACCCAGGTTACACCAGCATGCTCCATATCACTATATACAAGAAGATGTATAACTTATACCAGCTGTACATATATAATTATATACAGAAGATACCCAGGTTATACCAGCATGCTCCATATCACTATATACAGGAAGATGTATAACTTATACCAGCTGTACATATATAATTATATACAGGAGATACCCAGGTTATACCAGCATGCTCCATATCACTATATACAAGAAGATGTATAACTAATACCAGCTGTACACATATAATTATATACAGAAGATACCCAGGTTATACCAGCATGCTCCATATCACTATATACAGGAAGATGTATAACTTATACCAGCTGTACATATATCATTATATACAGAAGATACCCAGGTTATACC
Organism: Rhinoderma darwinii; assembly: GCF_050947455.1. Classification (NCBI taxonomy): domain Eukaryota; kingdom Metazoa; phylum Chordata; class Amphibia; order Anura; family Rhinodermatidae; genus Rhinoderma; species Rhinoderma darwinii. The sequence goes on along the minus strand of NC_134699.1, from coordinate 70,691,786 downwards.
AGCATGCTCCATATCACTATATACAAGAAGATGTATAACTTATACCAGCTGTACATATATAATTATATACAGAAGATACCCAGGTTATACCAGCATGCTCCATATCACTACATACAAGAAGATGTATAACTTATACCAGCTGTACATATATATCTATATACAGAAGATACCCAGGTTATACCAGCATGCTCCATATCACTATATACAGGAAGATGTATAACTTATACCAGCTGTACATATATAATTATATACAGAAGATGCCCAGGTTATACCCGCATGCTCCATATCACTATATACAAGAAGATATATAACTTATACCAGCTGTACATATATAATTATATACAGAAGATACCCAGGTTATACCAGCATGCTCCATATCACTATATACAAGAAGATGTATAACTTATACCAGCTGTGTGTATATATATAATATACAAAAGATACCCAGGTTATACCAGCATGCTCCATATCACTATATACAAGAAGATGTATAACTTATACCACCTGTACATATATAATTATATACAGGAGATACCCAGGTTATACCAGCATGCTCCATATCACTATATACAAGAAGATGTATAACTTATACCAGCTGTACATATATAATTATATACAGAAGATGCCCAGGTTATACCAGCATGCTCCATATCACTATATACAAGAAGATGTATAACTTATACCAGCTGTACATATATAATTATATACAGAAGATACCCAGGTTATACCAGCATGCTCCACATCACTATATACAAGAAGATGTATAACTTATACCAGATGTACATATATAATTATATACAGAAGATACCCAGGTTATACCAGCATGCTCCATATCACTATATACAAGAAGATGTATAACTTATACCAGCTGTACATATATAATTATATACAGAAGATACCCAGGTTATACCAGCATGCTCCATATCACTATATACAAGAAGATGTATAACTTATACCAGCTGTACATATATAATTATATACAGAAGATACCCAGGTTATACCAGCATGCTCCATATCACTATATACAAGAAGATGTATAACTTATACCAGCTGTACATATATAATTATATACAGAACATACCAGGTTATACCAGCATGCTCCTTATCACTATATACAAGATGTATAACTTATACCAGCTGTACATATATAATTATATACAGAATATACCCAGGTTATACCAGCATGCTCCATATCACTATATACAGGAAGATGTATAACTTATACAAGCTGTACATATATAATTATATACAGAAGATACCCAGGTTATACCAGCATGCTCCATATCACTATATACAAGAAGATGTATAACTTATACCAGCTGTACATATATAATTATATACAGGAGATACCCAGGTTATACCAGCATGCTCCATATCACTATATACAAGAAGATGTATAACTTATACCAGCTGTACATATATAATTATATACAGGAGATACCCAGGTTATACCAGCATGCTCCATATCACTATATACAAGAAGATGTAAAACTTATACCAGCTGTACATATATAATTATATACAGAAGATACCCAGGTTATACCAGCATGCTCCATATCACTATATACAAGAAGATGTATAACTTATACTAGCTGTACAGATATAATTATATACAGAAGATACCCAGGTTATACCAGCACGCTCCATATCACTGTATACAAGAAGATGTATAACTTATACCAGCTGTACATATATAATTATATACAGAATATACCCAGGTTATACCAGCATGCTCCATATCACTATATACAAGAAGATGTATAACTTATACCAGCTGTACATATATAATTATATACAGGAGATACCCAGGTTATACCAGCATGCTCCATATCACTATATACAAGAAGATGTATAACTTATACCAGCTGTACATATATAATTATATACAGAAGATACCCAGGTTATACCAGCATGCTCCATATCACTATATACAAGAAGATGTATAACTTATACCAGCTGTACATATATAATTATATACAGAAGATACCCAGGTTATACCAGCATGCTCCATATATCTATATACAAGAAGATGTATAACTTATACCAGCTGTACATATATAATTATATACAGAAGATACCCAGGTTATACCAGCATGCCCCATATCACTATATACAAGAAGATGTATAACTTATACCAGCTGTACATATATAATCATATACAGGAGATACCCAGGTTATACCAGCATGCTCCATATCACTATATACAGGAAGATGTATAACTTATACCAGCTGTACATATATAATTATATACAGAATATACCCAGGTTATACCAGCATGCTCCATATCACTATATACAGGAAGATGTATAACTTATACCAGCTGTACACATATAATTATATACAGAAGATACCCAGGTTATACCAGCATGCTCCATATCACTATATACGGGAAGATGTATAACTTATACCAGCTGTACATATATAATTATATACAGAAGATACCCAGGTTATACCAGCATGCTCCATATCACTATATACAAGAAGACGTATAACTTATACCAGCTGTACATATATAATTATATACAGAAGATACCCAGGTTATACCAGCATGCTCCATATCACTATATACAAGAAGATGTATAACTTATACCAGCTGTACATATATAATTATATACAGAGGATACCCAGGTTATACCAGCATGCTCCATATCACTATATACAAGAAGATGTATAACTTATACCAGCTGTACATATATAATTATATACAGAGGATACCCAGGTTATACCAGCATGCTCCATATCACTATATACAAGAAGATGTATAACTTATACCAGCTGTACATATATAATTATATACAGAAGATACCCAGGTTATACCAGCATGCTCCATATCACTATATACAAGAAGATGTATAACTTATACCAGCTGTACATATATAATTATATACGGAATATACCCAGGTTATACCAGCATGCTCCATATCACTATATACAAGATGTATAACTTATACCAGCTGTACATATATAATTATATACAGAAGATACCCAGGATATACCAGCGTGCTCCATATCACTATATACAAGAAGATGTATAAACTTATACCAGCTGTACATATATAATTATATACAGGAGATACCCAGGTTATACCAGCATGCTCCATATCACTATATACAAGAAGATGTATAACTTATACCAGCTGTACATATATAATTATATACAGAAGATACCCAGGTTATACCAGCCTCTTCTATCCATCGACGCACTACACCGGCGAAGCCTGCCCCCTATCACCAGAGGGAAGAAGATGGCGGCCCTGTGAACCAACAACATAAGATACACATGCCAGTCACGCCTGCCGTTCATTTACACCAATATTTTGCAACGATTATGATTTCTTAACCCCGCCTCTATCTAGACGTAAAACCTAAAAACACCTGATAATTTTGTGCTTACCGTGTACTCCGGTGTACAGAGAACCTGACCAGTAATGGAGGATAGTCAGAAGATATCCAAGAAGAGTAGACACAGAGAACATGACCAGTAATGGAAGATAGTCAGAAGATGTCCAAGAAGAGTAGACACAGAGAACATGACCAGTAATGGAGGATAATCAGAAGATGTCCAAGAAGAGTAGACACAGAGAACATGACCAGTAATGGAGGATAGTCAGAAGATGTCCAAGAAGAGTAGGCACAGAGAACATGACCAGTAATGGAGGATAGTCAGAAGATGTCCAAGAAGAGTAGACACAGAGAACATGACCAGTAATGGAGGATAGTCAGAAGATGTACAAGAAGAGTAGACACAGAGAACATGACCAGTAATGGAGGATAGTCAGAAGATGTCCAAGAAGAGTAGACACAGAGAACATGACCAGTAATGGAGGATAGTCAGAAGATATCCAAGAAGAGTAGACACAGAGAACATGACCAGTAATGGAAGATAGTCAGAAGATGTCCAAGAAGAGTAGACACAGAGAACATGACCAGTAATGGAGGATAGTCAGAAGATATCCAAGAAGAGTAGACACAGAGAACATGACCAGTAATGGAGGATAGTCAGAAGATGTCCAAGAAGAGTAGACACAGAGAACATGACCAGTAATGGAGGATAGTCAGAAGATATCCAAGAAGAGTAGACACAGAGAACATGACCAGTAATGGAAGATAGTCAGAAGATGTCCAAGAAGAGTAGACACAGAGAACATGACCAGTAATGGAGGATAGTCAGAAGATGCCCAAGAAGAGTAGACACAGAGAACATGACCAGTAATGGAGGATAGTCAGAAGATGCCCAAGAAGAGTAAACACAGAGAACATGACCAGTAATGGAGGATAGTCAGAAGATGCCCAAGAAGAGTAAACACAGAGAACATGACCAGTAATGGAGGATAATCAGAAGATGTCCAAGAAGAGTAAACACAGAGAACATGACCAGTAATGGAGGATAATCAGAAGATGTCCAAGAAGAGTAGACACAGAGAACATGACCAGTAATGGAGGATAATCAGAAGATGTCCAAGAAGAGTAGATACAGAGAACATGACCAGTAATGGAGGATAGTCAGAAGATGTCCAAGAAGAGTGGACACAGAGAACATGACCAGTAATGGAGGATAGTCAGAAGATGTCCAAGAAGAGTGGACACAGAGAACATGACCAGTAATGGAGGATAGTCAGAAGATGTCCAAGAAGAGTAGACACAGAGAACATGACCAGTAATGGAGGATAGTCAGAAGATGCCCAAGAAGAGTAAACACAGAGAACATGACCAGTAATGGAGGATAGTCAGAAGATGCCTAAGAAGAGTAAACACAGAGAACATGACCAGTAATGGAGGATAATCAGAAGATGTCCAAGAAGAGTAAACACAGAGAACATGACCAGTAATGGAGGATAATCAGAAGATGTCCAAGAAGAGTAGACACAGAGAACATGACCAGTAATGGAGGATAATCAGAAGATGTCCAAGAAGAGTAGATACAGAGAACATGACCAGTAATGGAGGATAGTCAGAAGATGTCCAAGAAGAGTAGACACAGAGAACATGACCAGTAATGGAGGATAATCAGAAGATGTCCAAGAAGAGTAGATACAGAGAACATGACCAGTAATGGAGGATAGTCAGAAGATGTTCAAGAAAAGAAAACAGAGAGAACATGACCAGTAATGGAGGATAGTCAGAAGATGTCCAAGAAGAGTAGACACAGAGAACATGACCAGTAATGGAGGATAATCCGAAGATGTCCAAGAAGAGTAGATACAGAGAACATGACCAGTGATGGAGGATAATCAGAAGATGTCCAAGAAAAGAAAACAGAGAGAACATGACCAGTGATGGAGGATAGTAAGGAGATGTCCAAGAAGACCTGACCAGGAACAGAGGCTATGGAGAACCTCCTCAGAAAGAGAACCATGATGTGACCAAGAAATAAATTCAACTAATGATGGCTCAACTAAGAATATTTGCAGGAACAGAGTCCAGTACTCTACATGGAGGTGCAGGAGTGAGGACCACTATCCTGAGACAGGGATCTCCTGAGGAGCAGTGATCTACATGGGGGTGCAGTAATGAGGACCACTATCCTGGGACAGGGATCTCCTGAGGAGCAGTGATCTACATGGGGGTGCTGGAGTGAGGACCACTATCCTGAGACAGGGATCTCCTGAGGAGCAGTGATCTATAAAGGAGGTGCAGGGGTGAGGACCACTATCCTGAGATAGGGATCTCCTGAGGAGCAGTGATCTACATGGAGGTACAGGAGTAAGGACCACTATCCTGAGACAGGGATCTCCTAAGGAGCAGTGATCTACATGGGGGTGCAGGAATGAGGACCACTATCCTGAGACAGGGATCTCCTGAGGAGCAGTGATCTACATGGAGGTGCAGGAATGAGGACCACTATCCTGCCACAGGGATCTCCTGAGGAGCAGTAATCTACATGGGGGTGCTGGAGGACCACTATCCTGAGATAGGGATCTCCTGAGGAGCAGTGATCTACATGGAGGTGCAGGAATGAGGACCACTATCCTGAGACAGGGATCTCCTGAGGAGCAGTGATCTACATGGGGGTGCAGTAATGAGGACCACTATCCTGGGACAGGGATCTCCTGAGGAGCAGTGATCTACATGGGGGTGCAGGAATGAGGACCCACTATCCTGAGACATGGATCTCCCGAGGAGCAGTGATCTACATGGAGGTGCAGGGGTGAGGACCACTATCCTGGGACAGGGATCTCCCGAGGAGTAGTGATCTACATGGGGGTGCAGGAATGAGGACCACTATCCTGAGACAGGGATCTCCTGAGGAGCAGTGATCTACATGGGGGTGCAGGAGTAACACATGTAGGAGACCCTCTCACCTTCTCCAGAGCTTCCTGGCTGTGGGCGGCGTGTGTCCTCTGCAGGTCCACCCTCATGCTCTCCATCTCCGCTCTCAGTTTGCTCATGGTCTTCTGATGTTCCTGGGCCGATTTGTGCTTCTCCTCATCTCTCAGGTGTCCGAGCTCCAGTAGTTGCTGCTTGCGCTGAGCGTTGACTTGGATAAGTTCTTCCTTCATCTTGTACAGTTGGTTCTCCAGCTCAGAGATTGTCTGTGGAGAAGATCGGACCGGTCAGTGTGGCTTCAGGAGGACCAGACTACTCAGCCATTACTGAGCCTGGGCCACATACCATGCTGCGGGGTTATCATGTCCCACTGGGTAACATTCACCATGACAGTGCCCATAAGGGTTGTCAGAGAACAGGCCTTGAATGGCATATAAATCAGCTCCCAATCATCTACTGCTCTGCCTGTGTGTCAGTCTTCACTGTGGAACTTGCATTCTATTCATGAACAAGATCCCCGTGTAATAAGGATGGTGCTGTAGAGCATGGAATTGTGGGAGGATATAGCGGCTAGAAATGATAACCCCGTGACTATGCTGTATGTGATCTCTGGGGGGCGCTCTTGCTTTGTTCCGTGGAACAGCACAGTTTTCTGTCTCGGCTGTGTACAGTCCTGGGGTCTTATTGACGAAGGGTTCTATGCTGGAGTATGGGGGCGTATCAGTGCAGTGGGGAGCGGCCGGGGTATATCCAGAGTATATATTATATATACATATACATGCTACATGTGTACACAGGACAGAGCAGCGATTGTTACTCATTATCAGCAGCCACAGAGGATGTCAGCACTAAACCAACACTACTCCATGCCGTAGAGCTCAGCTACATCCTAACAACCCAAGTCAATATCATCACATACACAGAGGAGGCGAAAACACACACAAAGCTGCAAAACGATAATATACACACACACCACAACTCTTATATATATATATACACACACACACACACACACACACACACCACAACTCTTATATATACACAACACCACAACGATTATATATACACAACACTTATATATACACACACACACACACACACACCACAACTCTTATATATACACACACACACACACACCACAACTCTTATATATACACACAACACCACAACTCTTATATATACACACACACACACGACACCACAACTCTTATATAAACACACAACACCACAACTCTTATATACACACACACAACACCACAACTCTTATATATACACACAACACTACAACTCATATATACACACACAACACCACAACTCTTATATATACACACACAACACCACAACTCTTATATATACACACACACGACACCACAACTCTTATATAAAACACACAACACCACAAGTCTTATATACACACACACACAACACCACAACTCTTATATAAACACACAACACCACAACTCTTATATATACACACACAACATCACAACTCTTATATAAACACAACACCACAACTCTTATATATACACACACACACCACACTCTTATATAAACACAACACCACAACTCTTATATATACACACAACACCACAACTCTTATATAAACACAACACCACAACTCTTATATACACACCCACAACTCTTATATATACACAACACCACAACTCTTATATATACACAACACCACAACTCTTATACACACACACACACACACACCCCACAACTCTATATAACACACACACAACTTTATATAAACACAACACCACAACGATTATATATACACAACACTTATATATACACACACACCACAACTCTTATATATACACAACACCACAACGTTTATATATACACAC
>NC_134699.1:70668666-70678666 GCF_050947455.1 Rhinoderma darwinii | reverse complement strand
CACAAATCTTATATATACACACACACCACAACTCTTATATATACACACACCACAACTATAATATATACACAACACCACAACTCTTATATATACACAACACCACAACTATAATATATACACAACACCACAACTCTTATATATACACACAACACCAGTATACAACTATAATATATACACAACACAACTCATATATACACACACACCACAACTATAATATATATACACACACCACAACACAACTCTTATATATATATATATATATACACACACACACACAACACCACAGCTCTTATATATACACAACACCACAACTCTTATATAAACACACACACACAACACCACAACTCTTATATATACACACACAACACCACAACTCTTATATATACACACACACAACACCACAACTCTTATATATACACACACGCAACACACCACAACTCTTATATAAACACACACCACAACTCTTATATACACACACACAACACCACAACTCTTATATAAACACACAACACCACAACTCTTATATAAACACACAACACCACAACTCTTATATATACACACACAACACCACAACTCTTATATAAACACAACACCACAACTCTTATATATACACAACACCACAACTCTTATATATACACAACACCACAACTCTTATATATACACAACACCACAACTCTTATATATACACAACACCACAACTCTTATATATACACAACACCACAACTCTTATATATACACAACACCACAACTCTTATATATACACACACAACACCACAACTCTTATATATACACACACACCCCACAACTCTTATATAAACACACACCACAACTCATATACACACACACACCACAACTCTTATATAAACACAACACCACAACTCTTATATATACACACACACACACACACAACACCACAACTCTTATATAAACACAACACCACAACTCTTATATATACACACAACACCACAACTCTTTATATAAACACACACCACAACTCTTATATACACACAACACCACAACTCTTATACAAACAACACCACAACTCTTATATATACACACACAACACCACAACTCTTATATAAACACAACACCACAACTCTTATATATACACAACACCACAACTCTTATATATACACAACACCACAACTCTTATATAAACACACACACCCCACAACTCTTATATACACACACACACGACACCACAAATCTTATATATACACACACACCACACACTCTTATATATACACACACCACAACTATAATATATACACAACACCACAACTCTTTATATATACACAACACCACAACTATAATATATACACAACACCACAACTCTTATATATACACACAACACCAGTATACAACTATAATATATACACAACACAACTCATATATACACACACACCACAACTATAATATATATACACACCACAACACAACTCTTATATATATATATATATATCACACACACACAACACCACAGCTCTTATATATACACAACACCACAACTCTTATATAAACACACACACACAACACCACAACTCTTATATATACACACACAACACCACAACTCTTATATATACACACACACAACACCACAACTCTTATATATACACACACGCAACACACCACAACTCTTATATAAACACACACCACAACTCTTATATACACACACACAACACCACAACTCTTATATAAACACACAACACCACAACTCTTATATAAACACACAACACCACAACTCTTATATATACACACACAACACCACAACTCTTATATAAACACAACACCACAACTCTTATATATACACAACACCACAACTCTTATATATACACAACACCACAACTCTTATATACACAACACCACAACTCTTATATATACACAACACCACAACTCTTATATATACACAACACCACAACTCTTATATATACACAACACCACAACTCTTATATATACACACACAACACCACAACTCTTATATATACACACACACCCCACAACTCTTATATAAACACACACCACAACTCTTATATACACACACACACACCACAACTCTTATATAAACACAACACCACAACTCTTATATATACACACACACACACACACAACACCACAACTCTTATATAAACACAACACCACAACTCTTATATATACACACAACACCACAACTCTTATATAAACACACACAACTCTTATATACACACAACACCACAACTCTTATACAAACAACACCACAACTCTTATATATACACACACAACACCACAACTCTTATATAAACACAACACCACAACTCTTATATATACACAACACCACAACTCTTATATATACACAACACCACAACTCTTATATAAACACACACACACAACACCACAACTCTTATATATACACACAACACCACAACTCTTATATAAACACACACACAACACCACAACTCTTATATAAACGCAACACCACAACTCTTATATATACACACAACACAACTCTTATATATACACACACACACGACACCACAACTCATATATACACACACACAGAACAGCACAACTCTTATATACACACACACAACACCACAACTCTTATATATACACACACACCACAACTCTTATATATACACACAACACCACAACTCTTATATATACACACACACACAGAACACCACAACTCATATATATACACACACACACACACACCACAACTCTTATATATACACACAACACCACAACTCTTATATATACACACACAACACCACAACTCTTATATATACACACACAACACCACAACTCTTATATATACACACACAGAACACCACAACTCTTATATATACACACACAACACCACAACTATTATATATACAAACACACAAAACACCACAACTCTTATATAAACACACACACACACACAACACCACAACTCTTATATATATATACACACACACGCACACCACAACTCATATATACACACAACACCACAACTCTTATATATACACAACACCACAACTCTAATATATGCACACAACACCACAACTCTTATATATACACACAACACCACAACTCTTATATATACACAACACCACAACTCTTATATATACACACACAACACCACAACTCATATATACACACACACACCACAACTCTTATATATACACACACAACACCACAACACTTATATATACACACAACACCACAACTCTTATATAAACACAACACCACAACTCTTATATACACACACGACACCACAACTCTTATAATATACACACAACAGCACAACTCTTATATATATATATACACACACACACACACACACACACACACAACACCACAACTCTTATATATATACACACACACACCACAACTCTTATATATACACACACAACCACAACTCTTATATACACACACAACTCTTATATATACACACACGACACCACAACTCATATATACACACACACACCACAACTCATATATACACACAACACCACAACTCTTATATATACACACACGACACCACAACTCATATATACACACACACACACCACAACTCATATATACACACACACACACACCACAACTCTTATATATACACACACAACACCACAACTCTTATATATACACACACCACAACTATAATATATACACAACACCACAACTCTTATATATACACACAACACCAGTATACAACTATAATATATACACAACACAACTCATATATCCACACACACCACAACTATAATATATATACACACTACAACACAACTCTTATATATATATATATATATACACAACACCACAACTATAATATATGTACACAACACCACAACACAACTATTATATATACACACACAACACCACAACTATTATATATATATATATATATATATATATGTAACACCACAACTATTATATATACACAACACCACAACTATAAAATATATATATATATATATATATATATAACACCACAACTATAATATATGTACACAACACCACTATTATATATACACACACACACCACAACTATAATATATACGTAACACCACAACTATTATATATACACAACACCACAACTATTATATATACACAGCACCACAACTATAATAAATATACAACACCACAACACAACTCTTATATACACACACACACACACACCAGTATACAACTATTATATACATACACACACACACACACACACACACACACACACACACACACCACACACTCCCTACACCACCCAGACATCCACACACACACACCCTACACCACCCGCACACACCCTACGCCACCCGCACACACCCTACACCACCCAGACACACACACACCCTACACCACCCAGACACACACACACCCTACACCTCCCAGACAACCACACACCCTACACCACACACAAACGCATACAAACACACCCTACACACACACACACACACACACACACACACACACACACACACACTATACACCACCAAACACACACACACACACACACACACACACACCCTACACCACCCACACACCCTACACCACCCAGACACACACACACACACCCTACACTAGCCAGACACACACACAAACCTACACCACACACACACACACCCCACAAACACTCTGCACCACCCAGACACACCCTGCACCACCCTACACCACACACACACACCCTACACACCCACTCCCTACACCACCCACAGACACACACACACACACACACTACACAACCCACACCCTACAACACCCAGACACCACACACCACACACACTCTACACCACGCAGACACACCCTACACCACGCAGACACACCCTACACCACACACCCTACACCACCCAGACACACCCTACACCACCCAGACACACCCTACACCACGCAGACACACCCTACACCACGCAGACACACCCTACACCACGCAGACACACCCTACACCAGACACCACACACCCAGACACACCCTACACCACCCAGACACACACACCCTACACCAACCACACACACACACACTCTACACCAAAAACACACACACTCTACACCACCCACACACACACACTCTACACCACCCACACACACACACACACACACACACCCGACACCAGCCAGCCAGAGACACACACACCCTACACCACCCACACACCCTACACCACCCAGACACACACACACCCTACACTAGCCAGACACACACACAACCTACACCACACACACCCCACACCACAAACACTCTGCACCACCCAGACACACCCTGCACCACCCTACACCACACACACACACCCTACACACCCACTCCCTACACCACCCACAGACACACACACACACACACACACACTACACCACCCACACCCTACAACACCCAGACACCACACACCACACACACTCTACACCACGCAGACACACCCTACACCACGCAGACACACCCTACACCACACACCCTACACCACCCAGACACACCCTACACCACCCAGACACACCCTACACCACCCAGACACACCCTACACCACGCAGACACACCCTACACCACGCAGACACACCCTACACCAGACACCACACACCCTACACCACCCAGACACACACACACACTACACCAACCACACACACACACTCTACACCAAAAACACACACACACACACACACACTCTACACCACCCACACACACACACACACACTCTACACCACCCACACACACACCCTACACTACCCACACACCCTACACCACCCTACACCACCCAGACACACACACACCCTACACCAGCCAGACACACACACACACACCCGACACCAGCCAGCCAGAGACACACACAACCTACACCAGCCAGCCAGACACACACACAACCTACACCACACACACACACACACACACACACACATCCTACACACCCACTCCCTACACCACCCACACCCTACAACACCCAGACACCCTACACCACGCAGAGACACCCTACACAACACACACACACACCCTACACCACCCAGACACACACACACACACACACCCTACACCACCCAGACACCCACACACCCTACACCACCCACTCACACCCTACACAACGCACACACACACACCCTACACCACACACTCCCTACACCACCCAGACATCCACACACACACCCTACACCACACAAACACACCCTACACCAGCCAGACACACACCCTACACCACCCGCACACACCCTACACCACACACACACACACACACACACACCCTACACCACCCAGACACACACACACCCTACACCACAAACACACACACACACCCTACACCTCCCAGACACCCACACACCCTACACCACCCACTGACACCCTACGCAACGCACACACACACACACACCCTACACCACCCAGACACACACACACACACCCTACACCACCCACACACCCTACACCACCCAGACACACACACACCCTACACTAGCCAGACACACACACAACCTACACTAGCCAGACACACACACAACCTACACCACACACACACACACACACCCCACACCCCTTACACAACACACACTCTGCACCACCCAGACACACCCTACACCACACACCCTACACCACACACCCCCTAATCACCACACACAGACACACACACACACCCTACACACCCACTCCCTACACCACCCACAGACACACACACACACACACACACACCCTACACCACCCACACCCTACAACACCCAGACACCCACACACCCGACACCACACACACTCTACACCACGCAGACACACCCTACACCACCCAGACACACCCTACACCACCCAGACACACCCTACACCACCCAGACACACCCTACACCACCCAGACACACCCTACACCACGCAGACACACCCTACACCACGCAGACACACACACACACACACACACCCTACACCAGCCAGACACACACACACACACACACACCCGACACCAGCCAGCCAGAGACACACACAACCTACACGAGCCAGCCAGACACACACACAACCTACACCACACACACACCCTACACACCCACTCCCTACACCACCCACACCCTACAACACCCAGACACCCTACACCACGCAGACACACCCTACACAACACACACACACACACCCTACACCACCCAGACACACAAACACACACACCCTACACCACCCAGACACCCACTCCCTACACCACCCACAGACACACACACACACACACACCCTACACCACCCACACCCTACAACACCCAGACACCCACACACCTGACACCACACACACTCTACACCACGCAGACACACCCTACACCACCCAGACACACCCTACACCACCCAGACACACCCTACACCACGCAGACACACCCTACACCACCCAGACACACACACACCCTACACCACCCACACACACACACACTCTACACCAACCACACACACACACACTCTACACCAACCACACACACACACACTCTACACCACCCACACACACACACACACACACTCTACACCACCCACACACACACTCTACACCACCCACACACACACACCCTACACCACCCACACACCCTACACCAGCCAGACACACACACACCCTACACCAGCCAGACACACACACACACACACACACACCCGACACCAGCCAGCCAGAGACACACACAACCTACACCAGCCAGCCAGACACACACACAACATACACCACACAGACACACACCCTACACACCCACTCCCTACACCACCCACACCCTACAACACCCAGACACCCTACACCACGCAGACACACCCTACACAACACACACACACACCCTACACCACCCAGACACACACACACACACACACCCTACACCACCCAGACACCCTACACCACCCACTCACACCCTACACAACGCACACACACACACACCCTACACCACCCAGGCACGCACACACACACCCTACACCACCCACACACCTTACACTAGCCAGACACACACACAACCTACACCACACACACACACACACACCCCCCACACCACAAACCCCTTACACCACACACACTCTGCACCACCCAGACACACACCCTGCACCACCCTACACCACACACATCCCTAATCACCACACACAGACACACACACCCTACACACCCACTCCCTACACCACCCACACCCTACAACACCCAGACACCCACACACCCTACACCACGCAGACACACCCTACACCACACACCCTACACAACACACACACACCCTACACCACCCAGACACACCCTACACCACCCAGACACACCCTTCACCACCCAGACACATCCTACACCACCCAGACACACCCTACACCACACAGATACACCCACACACACACCCTACACCACCCACACACACACTTTACACCACCCACACACCCTACACCACCCAGACACGCACACACACACACCCTACACCAGCCAGACACACACACACACACACACACTACACCAGCCAGACAGACACACACACACACCCTACACCAGCCAGCCAGACACACACAACCTACACCAGCCAGCCAGACACACACAACCTACACCAGCCAGCCAGACACACACAACCTACACCAGCCAGCCAGACACACACAACCTACACCACACACACACACACACACCCTACACACCCACTCCCTACACCACCCACACCCTACAACACCCAGACACCCACACCCTACACCACACACACCCTACACCACGCAGACACACCCTACACCACACACCCTACACAACACACACACACACCCTACACCACGCAGACACACCCTACACCACCCAGACACACCCTACACCACCCAGACAAACCCTACACCACACACACACACCCTACACCACCCACACCCTACACCACCCAGACACACACACACCACCTACACCACACACACACACACACACACACACACACCCTACACCAGCAAGACAGACACACACACACACCCTACACCCCAGCCAGACACACACACAACCTACACCACACACACCCCACACCACAAACCCCTTACACCACACACACCCTACACCACCCAGACACACCCTGCACCACCTTACACCACACACACACACACACACACACACACCCTACAAAACACACCCAACACCACACAACACACACACACCCTACATACCCTACACCACCCAGACACTCTACAACACACACACCCTACACCACCCAGGCACACCCTACACCATCCAGATACACACACACCCACCCTACACCACACACACACACACACACACACACACTCTACACCACCCACAGACACACACACACACACACACACACCCTACGCACCCACACCCTACACCACCCACACCCTACAACACCCAGACACCCACACACCCTACACCACGCAGACACACCCTACACCACCCAGACACACCCTACACCACCCAGACACACCCTACACCACCCACACACACACACTCTACACCACCCACACACACACTCTACACCACCCACCCAAACACACTACACCACCCACACACACACACTCTACACCACCCACACACACACTCTACACCACCCACACACACACACACTCTACACCACCCACACAAACACACACCCTAAACCACCCACACACCCTAAACCACCCACACACCCTACACCACCCACACACCCTACACCACCCAGACACGCACACACACACACCCTACACCAGCCAGACACACACACACCCTACACCAGCCAGCCAGACACACACACACACACACACAACCTACACCAGCCAACCAGACACACACAACCTACACCACACACACACACACACACACACACACACACCCTACACAACCAATCCCTACACCACCCACACCCTACAACACCCAGACACCCACACACCCTACACCACACACCCTACACCACCCAGACACACCCTACACCACCCAGACACACCCTACACCACCCAGACAAACCCTACACCACACACACACACACACACCCTACACCACCCACACCCTACACCACCCAGACACACACACACACACACACACACACCCTTCACCACCCAGACACACACACACACACCACCTACACCACACACACCCTACTCCACACACACACACACACACACACATACACACCCTACACCAGCCAGACACACACACACA
>NC_134699.1:70631166-70663666 GCF_050947455.1 Rhinoderma darwinii | reverse complement strand
CCACCCAGACACACCCTACACCACCCAGACACACACACACACACACACACACACACCACCTACACCACACACACCCTACTCCACACACACACACACACACACACACACATACACACCCTACACCAGCCAGACACACACACACACACTACACCAGCCAGACACATACACAAACCCTACACCAGCAAGACAGACACACACACACACCCTACACCAGCCAGACACACACACACACACACACCCTACACCAGCAAGACAGACACACACACACACACCCTACACCCCAGCCAGACACACAACCTACACCACACACACCCCACACCACAAACCCCTTACACCACCCAGACACACCCTGCACCACCTTACACCACACACACACACCCTACACCACACAACACACACCCTACACACACACACACACACACACACACCCTACACAACACACAACACACACCCTACACACCCACTCCCTACACCACCCACAGACACACACACACACACACACACACACACACACACACACACACACACCCTACACCACACCACACACACACACACACACACCTTACACCACACACACACCCTACACACCCACTCCCTACACCACCCACAGACACACACACACACCCTACACCACACACACCCTACACCACACACACCCTACACCACGCAGACACACCCTACACCACCCAGACACACCCTACACCACCCAGACACACCCTACACCACCCAGACACACCCTACATCACCCAGACACATTATACACCACCCAGACACACCCTACATCACCCAGACACATTATACACCACCCAGACACACCCTACACCACCCAGACACACACACACCCTACACCACACACACACACACCCTACACCACCCACACACACACACTCTACACCACCCACACACACACACACACACTCTACACCACACATACACACACACACACACACACACACACACACACACCCTACACCAGCCAGACACACACACCCTACACCAGCCAGCCAGACACACACACAACCTACACCAGCCAGCCAGACACACACAACCTA
The DNA here is from genome assembly GCF_050947455.1 of Rhinoderma darwinii. Taxonomy (NCBI): domain Eukaryota; kingdom Metazoa; phylum Chordata; class Amphibia; order Anura; family Rhinodermatidae; genus Rhinoderma; species Rhinoderma darwinii. The sequence goes on along the minus strand of NC_134699.1, from coordinate 70,662,614 downwards.
CACCACACACACACACACACCCTACACAACCAATCCCTACACCACCCACACCCTACAACACCCAGACACCCTACACCACACACACCCTACACCACGCAGACACACCCTACACCACACACCCTACACAACACACACACACACCCTACACCACGCAGACACACCCTACACCACCCAGACACACCCTACACCACCCAGACAAACCCTACACCACCCACACCCTACACCACCCACACCCTACACCACCCAGACACACACACACACACACCCTTCACCACCCAGACACACACACACACACACACACACACACACACACACCACCTACACCCTACTCTCCACACACACACACCCCTACACCAGCCAGACACACACACACACACACACACACACACTACACCAGCCAGACACACACACAAACACACACACCCTACACCAGCAAGACAGACACACACACACACACACACACACACACACACACACACACCCTACACCAGCAAGACAGACACACACACACACACCCTACACCAGATAGACAGACACACACACAAACACACCCTACACCCCAGCCAGACACTCACACAACCTACACCACACACACCCCACACCACAAACCCCTTACACCACACACCCTACACCACCCAGACACACCCTGCACCACCTTACACCACACACACACACCCTACACCACACACACCCTACACCACACACACACCCTACACCAGATACACACACACCCACCCTACACCACACACACACACACACACACACACACCCTACACCACCCAGACACACACCCTAAACCCCACACACCCTACACCCCACACACACCCTACACCCCACACACACCCACCCTACACCCCACACACACCCTACACCACCCAGACACCCTACACCACCCAGATACACACACACCCACCCTACACCACACACCCTACACCACACACACCCACCCTACACCACACACACCCCCTACACCACCCAGACACCCTACACCACACACACCCTACACCACCCACACACCCTACACCAGACACACACACCCACCCTACACCACACACACACCCTACACCACCCAGACACCCTACACCACCCACACACCATACACCACCCAGACACACACACACCCACCCTACACCACACACACACCCTACACCACCCAGACACCCTACACCACCCACACACCATACACTACCCAGACACACACACACACACACACACCCCAGATTTTCATTTCAGGTAATAAAAGTTTCCTTACGAAAGCAAAACATGAAAGGATCCATAACTGCAGGATCATCCAGGAATGTGAGGAGACGCCATGAAGAACCGAGCGACCTGTTACTGCTGTTAACCGTTTCAGCTCAGGACTACAACCCCCATCATTCCATAAACCAAATCCCGCACCGGACAAAGTGGACAAGTAGAACTGAGCCTTTAGATAACTGGTAAACAAAGGCTTCTCAGGAAGTGACTGCAGGGTCTGCACTCTCCCGTTATCCTCCAGCCACACACAAAGCTGCACGGCACAATTCTTATAAAAGCAAATCTTCCTCCAGATAGTCATGTGACATAATAACAGCTCTGTCAATCATCTGAGGTCCCAAAATGCACTACTCTTTGAAAAGACCGGAATTATGCATGCAGCTCTGGATGTGACTAGAGCATAAGACGTGATGAATTAAGGATCAGTTGAAGAGCCGTTGTTGAGCGACTATGAGGGAGACAGAGGAGAACAGAGGAGACAATATGAGATCCAGAATCAGGGAGAAGGAGAGCTGTATACTGAACACGTCCTGGGGTGGGCCGCGTGACCCCCGCCATGTCATGTGGCTGCGCAAACCTCCCCGTAAACATTTCAGGATCCTCTGTTTGTGCAATCAGAAATTATATCTGGAAATTTTTTCCGAAATTCCAAAGTGTCTAATGTGTAAAAACAAAGCGTTTACACGCGAGGACAAACATTGAAATTGTGAGCGCAGACCTGACAAGTGCGGAGGCAGCAGCCGGGCAGCGCACACCACACCTCAGCATTGAAGAGCAGCGGCGCCGTCTACGGAGCGTCAGAACTGCCACAATTATAGAGCCACAAAGAGGACTAATTACCCTTCACTGGGATTAGGAGAAATCCATCAAATGCCGAACATTACAGCCACTCATAATCCATTACTAATCCGAAATATGATGAAACCCAGACCTTCAGGTGCAGAGACGGCACCACACAGGAGCGGTCACCTACCTGTATATACATCACTGGTGAGAGGTCATCTAGAGTATAGTGATCAGTACTACACCTGGATCTCCAGTATATAGAGCTAGTGATATCACTGTATATACATCACTGGTGAGAGGTCATCTAGAGTATAGTGATCAGTACTACACCTGGATCTCCAGTATATAGAGCTAGTGATATCACTGTATATACATCACTGGTGAGAGGTCATCTAGAGTATAGTGATCAGTACTACACCCGGATCTCCAGTATATAGAGCTAGTGATATCACTGTATATACATCACTGGTGAGAGATCATCTAGAGTATAGTGATCAGTACTACACCTGGATCTCCAGTATATAGAGCTAGTGATATCACTGTATATACATCACTGGTGAGAGGTCATCTAGAGTATAGTGATCAGTACTACACCTGGATCTCCAGTATATAGAGCTAGTGATATCACTGTATATACATCACTGGTGAGAGGTCATCTAGAGTATAGTGATCAGTACTACACCCGGATCTCCAGTATATAGAGCTAGTGATATCACTCTATATACATCACTGGTGAGAGGTCATCTAGAGTATAGTGATCAGTACTACACCCGGATCTCCAGTATATAGAGCTAGTGATATCACTGTATATACATCACTGGTGAGAGGTCATCTAGAGTATAGTGATCAGTACTACACCTGGATCTCCAGTATATAGAGCTAGTGATATCACTGTATATACATCACTGGTGAGAGGTCATCTAGAGTATAGTGATCAGTACTACACCCGGATCTCCAGTATATAGAGCTAGTGATATCACTGTATATACATCACTGGTGAGAGGTCATCTAGAGTATAGTGATCAGTACTACACCCGGATCTCCAGTATATAGAGCTAGTGATATCACTGTATATACATCACTGGTGAGAGGTCATCTAGAGTATAGTGATCAGTACTACACCCGGATCTCCAGTATATAGAGCTAGTGATATCACTGTATATACATCACTGGTGAGAGGTCATCTAGAGTATAGTGATCAGTACTACACCCGGATCTCCAGTATATAGAGCTAGTGATATCACTATATATACATCACTGGTGAGAGGTCACCTAGAGTATAGTGATCAGCACTACACCCGGATCTCCAGTATATAGAGCTAGTGATATCACTGTATATACATCACTGGTGAGAGGTCATGTAGAGTATAGTGATCAGTACTACACCCGGATCTCCAGTATATAGAGCTAGTGATATCACTGTATATACATCACTGGTGAGAGGTCATCTAGAGTATAGTGATCAGTACTACACCCGGATCTCCAGTATATAGAGCTAGTGATATCACTGTATATACATCACTGGTGAGAGGTCATCTAGAGTATAGTGATCAGTACTACACCCGGATCTCCAGTATATAGAGCTAGTGATATCACTGTATATATATCACTGGTGAGAGGTCATCTAGAGTATAGTGATCAGTACTACACCCGGATCTCCAGTATATAGAGCTAGTGATATCACTGTATATACATCACTGGTGAGAGGTCATCTAGAGTATAGTGATCAGTACTAGACCCGGATCTCCAGTATATAGAGCTAGTGATATCACTGTATATACATCACTGGTGAGAGGTAATCTAGAGTATAGTGATCAGTACTACACCCGGATCTCCAGTATATAGAGCTAGTGATATCACTGTATATACATCACTGGTGAGAGGTCATCTACAGTATAGTGATCAGTACTACACCCGGATCTCCAGTATATAGAGCTAGTGATATCACTGTATATACATCACTGGTGAGAGGTCATCTAGAGTATAGTGATCAGTACTACACCCGGATCTCCAGTATATAGAGCTAGTGATATCACTGTATATACATCACCGGTGAGAGGTCATCTAGAGTATAGTGATCAGTACTACACCCGGATCTCCAGTATATAGAGCTAGTGATATCACTGTATATACATTACTGGTGAGAGGTCATCTAGAGTATAGTGATCAGTACTACACCCGGATCTCCAGTATATAGAGCTAGTGATATCACTGTATATACATCACTGGTGAGAGGTCATGTAGAGTATAGTGATCAGTACTACACCCGGATCTCCAGTATATAGAGCTAGTGATATCACTGTATATACATCACTGGTGAGAGGTCATCTAGAGTATAGTGATCAGTACTACACCCAGATCTCCAGTATATAGAGCTAGTGATATCACTGTATATACATCACTGGTGAGAGGTCACCTAGAGTATAGTGATCAGTACTACACCCGGATCTCCAGTATATAGAGCTAGTGATATCACTGTATATACATCACTGGTGAGAGGTTATCTAGAGTATAGTGATCAGTACTACACCCGGATCTCCAGTATATAGAGCTAGTGATATCACTGTATATACATCACTGGTGAGAGGTCATCTAGAGTATAGTGATCAGTACTACACCCGGATCTCCGGTATATAGAGCTAGTGATATCACTGTATATACATCACTGGTGAGAGGTCACCTAGAGTATAGTGATCAGTACTACACCCGGATCTCCAGTATATAGAGTGATATCACTGTATATACATCACTGGTGAGAGGTCATCTAGAGTATAGTGATCAGTACTACACCCGGATCTCCAGTATATAGAGCTAGTGATATCACTGTATATACATCACTGGTGAGAGATCATCTAGAGTATAGTGATCAGTACTACACCTGGATCTCCAGTATATAGAGCTAGTGATATCACTGTATATACATCACTGGTGAGAGGTCATCTAGAGTATAGTGATCAGTACTACACCCGGATCTCCAGTATATAGAGCTGGTGATATCACTGTATATACATTACTGGTGAGAGGTCATCTAGAGTATAGTGATCAGTACTACACCCGGATCTCCGGTATATAGAGCTAGTGATATCACTGTATATACATCACTGGTGAGAGGTCACCTAGAGTATAGTGATCAGCACTACACCCGGATCTCCAGTATATAGAGCTAGTGATATCACTGTATATACATCACTGGTGAGAGGTCATCTAGAGTATAGTGATCAGCACTACACCCGGATCTCCAGTATATAGAGCTAGTGATATCACTGTATATACATCACTGGTGAGAGGTCATCTAGAGTATAGTGATCAGTACTACACCCGGATCTCCAGTATATAGAGCTAGTGATATCACTGTATATACATCACCGGTGAGAGATCATCTAGAGTATAGTGATCAGTACTACACCCGGATCTCCAGTATATAGAGCTAGTGATATCACTGTATATACATCACTGGTGAGAGGTCATCTAGAGTATAGTGATCAGTACTATACCCGGATCACCAGTATATAGAGCTAGTGATATCACTGTATATACATCACTGGTGAGAGGTCATCTAGAGTATAGTGATCAGTACTACACCTGGATCTCCGGTATATAGAGCTAGTGATATCACTGTATATACATCACTGGTGAGAGGTCACTAGAGTATAGTGATCAGTACTACACCCAGATCTCCAGTATATAGAGCTAGTGATATCACTATATATACATCACTGGTGAGAGGTCATCTAGAGTATAGTGATCAGTACTACACCCGGATCTCCAGTATATAGAGCTAGTGATATCACTGTATATACATCACTGGTGAGAGGTCATCTACAGTATAGTGATCAGTACTACACCCGGATCTCCAGGATATAGAGCTAGTGATATCACTGTATATACATCACTGGTGAGAGGTCATCTAGAGTATAGTGATCAGTACTACACCCGGATCTCCAGTATATAGAGCTAGTGATATCACTGTATATACATCACTGGTGAGAGGTCATCTAGAGTATAGTGATCAGTACTACACCCGGATCTCCAGTATATAGAGCTAGTGATATCACTGTATATACATCACTGGTGAGAGGTCATCTAGAGTATAGTGATCAGTGCTACACCCGGATCTCCAGTATATAGAGCTAGTGATATCACTGTATATACATCACTGGTGAGAGGTCATCTACAGTATAGTGATCAGTACTACACCCGGATCTCCAGTATATAGAGCTAGTGATATCACTGTATATACATCACTGGTGAGAGGTCATCTAGAGTATAGTGATCAGTACTACACCCGGATCTCCAGTATATAGAGCTAGTGATATCACTGTATATACATCACTGGTGAGAGGTCATCTAGAGTATAGTGATCAGTACTACACCCGGATCGTCAGGTGACAGAGCCGCATTGCTGCTAATGGATGATAGGCCTCCTTGCTCTGGGAGTATTCGGCACATTTGCAGTGGTGTGGGGATGTATTGCGGCGGGTACATATGTAGCCGCGGCCCCTTTGTGGGATTCTATAGGTGAGGCGCTTTGTAGTGCCCGGCTGATGTCTGTGCAGGGATTCTATAGGTGAGGCGCTTTGTAGTGCGCGGCTGATGTCTGTGCAGGGATTCTATAGGTGAGGCGCTTTGTAGTGCGCGGCTGATGTCTGTGCAGGGATTCTATAGGTGAGGCGCTTTGTAGTGCGCGGCTGATGTCTGTGCAGGGATTCTATAGGTGAGGTGCTTTGTAGTGCGCGGCTGATGTCTGTGCAGGGATTCTATAGGTGAGGCACTTTGTAGTGCGCGGCTGATGTCTGTGCAGGGATTCTATAGGTGAGGCGCTTTGTAGTGCGCGGCTGATGTCTGTGCAGGGATTCTATAGGTGAGGCTCTTTGTAGTGCGCGGCTGATGTCTGTGCAGGGATTCTATAGGTGAGGCGCTTTGTAGTGCGGGGCTGATGTCTGTGCAGGGATTCTATAGGTGAGGCTCTTTGTAGTGCGCGGCTGATGTCTGTGCAGGGATTCTATAGGTGAGGCGCTTTGTAGTGCGGGGCTGATGTCTGTGCAGGGATTCTATAGGTGAGGCTCTTTGTAGTGCGCGGCTGATGTCTGTGCAGGGATTCTATAGGTGAGGCTCTTTGTAGTGCGCGGCTGATGTCTGTGCAGGGATTCTATAGGTGAGGCGCTTTGTAGTGCGGGGCTGATGTCTGTGCAGGGATTCTATAGGGGAGGCGCTTTGTAGTGCGGGGCTGATGTCTGTGCAGGGATTCTATAGGTGAGGCTCTTTGTAGTGCGTGGCTGATGTCTGTGCAGGGATTCTATAGGTGAGGCGCTTTGTAGTGCGGGGCTGATGTCTGTGCAGGGATTCTATAGGTGAGGCGCTTTGTAGTGCGGGGCTGATGTCTGTGCAGGGATTCTATAGGTGAGGCTCTTTGTAGTGCGCGGCTGATGTCTGTGCAGGGATTAGTCCCTTTTTTCATCGTAAAACCCTCATCTGGTTTGCGCTCGGCTCCATCAAACCTTTTTTTTTTCCTCTTTAAAGTTGGCTCTTTGATTCTGGCATCCATTTGTGCGGAGCGCAGCTGTGGGTGGCAGAGGAGGGCAGAGGCATTTAAAGCAAACATGTTCACGACTTGAAAGGAAGGCTATAATTAAAAAAATGGGCAGAAAATAATTGGAATAGGAGAATATTTTTTAATGGTAGTTCAAAGGGCCACAGATGTCAGCGACTTTGAAGAAATTAGAAGTCTGGGCCGGGCAGCGCCATCAGACTCCGCTCCGGCCAAAAAGGCAAATTCTGCGGTTTCTGTTTTTTTGAGAATTAATGGTTGGGGGGGTGGGGTTCCTGTATGGTTGGGGGGAGGGGGTCCTGTATGGTTGGGGGGTGGGGGTCCTGTATGGTTGGGGGTGGGGGTCCTGTATGGTTGGGGGGTGGGGGTCCTGTATGGTTGGGGGTCCTGTGTGGTTGGGGGTCCTGTGTGGTTGGGGGTCCTGTATGGTTGGGGGGTGGGGGTCCTGTATGGTTGGGGGGTGGGGGTCCTGTATGGTTGGGGGTCCTGTGTGGTTGGGGGTCCTGTGTGGTTGGGGGGTGGGGGTCCTGTATGGTTGGGGGTCTTGTATGGTTGGGGGTCCTGTGTGGTTGGGGGGTGGGGGTTCCTGTATGGTTGGGGTTCCTGTATGGTTGGGGGTCCTGTGTAGTTGGGGGTCCTGTATGGTTGGGGGGTGGGGGTCCTGTATGGTTGGGGGGTCCTGTATGGTTGGGGGGTGGGGGTCCTGTATGGTTGGGGGTCCTGTATGGTTGGGGGGTCCTGTATGGTTGGGGGGGTCCTGTATGGTTGGGGGGGGTCCTGTATGGTTGGGGGGGGGTCCTGTATGGTTGGGGGGGGTCCTGTATGGTTGGGGGGTGGGGGTCCTGTATGGTTGGGGGGGTGGGGGTCCTGTATGGTTGGGGGGTCCTGTATGGTTGGGGGGTGGGGGTCCTGTATGGTTGGGGGGGTGGGGGTCCTGTATGGTTGGGGGGGTGGGGGTCCTGTATGGTTGGGGGGTGGGGGTCGTCTCTGTGATCTGAGTGACCTTGAGATTGGAGATTTCCCGCAGTGGAACGTCTTTCTGTTCTCACCTGGGATCTCCACTGTCGATCATTGCGCTAGTTACACTGATCGAGGCTACAGGTGATCATAGATTGTACTTAAAGGGCTCGTCTGAGATCTCAATCATTGTATAGTAAAAAGTTCTACAACTTTCTAATAAACTTTGTTTTGTCAAGAACTCTGCTTGCGGTCAGCAAATGGGAATATTTATTCCCAGAAATAGATGACAAAGAAACAGCTCAGTATGATATTGGTGGCTCTGCATTCCCAACTTTCAGTGCTGTGTATTATATAGGTGGTGCTGTGTATTATATAGGGGTGCTGTGTATTATATAGGGGTGCTGTGTATTATATAGGGGTGCTGTGTATTATATAGGGGTGCTGTGTATTATATAGGGGTGCTGTGTATTGTATAGGGGTGCTGTGTATTATATAGGGGTAATGTGTATTATATAGGTGGTGTTGTGTTTTATATAGGGGTGCTGTGTATTATATAGGGGTGCTGTGTATTATATAGGGGTGCTGTGTATTGTATAGGGGTGCTGTGTATTATATAGGGGTAATGTGTATTATATAGGTGGTGTTGTGTTTTATATAGGGGTGCTGTGTATTATATAGGTGGTGCTGTGTATTATATAGGGGTGCTGTGTATTATATAGGGGTGCTGTGTATTATATAGGGGTGCTGTGTATTATATAGGGGTGCTGTGTATTATATAGGGGTGCTGTGTATTGTATAGGGGTGCTGTGTATTATATAGGGGTAATGTGTATTATATAGGTGGTGTTGTGTTTTATATAGGGGTGCTGTGTATTGTATAGGGGTGCTGTGTATTATATAGGGGTGCTGTGTATTATATAGGTGGTATTGTGTATTATACAGGGGTGCTGTGTATTATATAGCGGTGCTGTGTGTTATATAGGGGTGCTATGTATTATACAGGGGTGCTGTGTATTATATAGCGGTTGTGTATTATATAGGGGTGCTGTGTATTATATAGGGGTGCTGTGTGTTATATAGGGGTGCTGTGTATTATATAGCGGTGCTGTGTATTATATAGCGGTGCTGTGTGTTATATAGGGGTGCTATGTATTATACAGGGGTGCTGTGTATTATATAGGGGTGCTGTGTATTATATAGGGGTGCTATGTATTATACAGGGGTGCTGTGTATTATATAGGGGTGCTGTGTATTATACAGGGGTGCTGTGTATTATATAGGGGTGCTGTGTATTATATAGGGGTGCTGTGTATTATATAGGGGTGCTGTATATTATATAGGGGTACTGTGTATTATATAGGGGTGCTGTATATTATATAGGGGTACTGTGTATTATATAGGGGTGCTATGTATTATATAGCGGTGCTGTGTGTTATATAGCGGTGATGTGTGTTATATAGGGGTGCTGTGTGTTATACAGGGGTGCTGTGTATTATATAGGTGGTATTGTGTATTATACAGGGGTGCTGTGTATTATATAGGGGTGCTGTATATTATATAGGGGTACTGTGTATTATATAGCGGTTGTGTATTATATAGGGGTGCTATGTATTATATAGCGGTGCTGTGTGTTATATAGCGGTTGTGTATTATATAGGGGTGCTATGTATTATATAGTGGTTGTGTATTATATAGGGGTGCTATGTATTATATAGCGGTGCTGTGTGTTATATAGCGGTGCTGTGTATTATAGAGGGGTGCTGTGTATTATAGAGGGGTGCTGTGTATTATAGAGGGGTGTGGTGTGTTATATAGGGGTGTGGTGTATTATATAGGGGTGCTGTGTGTTATATAGGGGTGTGGTGTATTATATAGGGGTGCTGTGTGTTATATAGGGGTGCTGTGTGTTATATAGGGGTGCTGTGTTATATAGGGGTGCTGTGTGTTATATACCGGTACTGTGTATTATATACGGGTGCTGTGTATTATACAGGGGTGCTATGTATTATATAGCGGTGCTGTGTTATATAGCGGTGCTGTGTGTTATACAGGGGTGCTGTATTATATAGGGGTGCTGTGTTTTATATAGGGGTGCTGTGTGTTATACAGGGGTGCTGTATTATATAGGGGTGCTGTGTTTTATATAGGGGTGCTGTGTGTTATATAGGGGTGCTGTGTATTATATAGGGGTGCTGTGTATTATATAGGGGTGCTGTGTATTATATAGGGGTGCTGTGTATTATATAGGGGTGCTGTGTATTATATAGGGGTGCTGTGTATTATATAGGGGTGCTGTGTATTATATACGGGTGCTGTGTATTATACAGGGGTGCTATGTATTATATAGTGGTGCTGTGTTATATAGCGGTGCTGTGTGTTATACAGGGGTGCTGTATTATATAGGGGTGCTGTGTGTTATATAGCGGTGCTGTGTGTTATATAGGGGTGCTGTGTGTTATATAGGGGTGCTGTGTGTTATACAGGGGTGCTGTGTTATATAGGGGTGCTGTGTGTTATATAGCGGTGCTGTGTGTTATATAGGGGTGCTGTGTGTTATATAGGGGTGCTGTGTGTTATATAGGGGTGCTGTGTGTTATATAGGGGTGCTGTGTGTTATATAGGGGTGCTGTGTGTTATATAGGGGTGCTGTGTGTTATATAGGGGTGCTGTGTGTTATATAGGGGTGCTGTGGGTTACATAGGGGTGCTGTGTATTATATACCGGTACTGTGTATTATATACCGGTACTGTGTATTATATACCGGTACTGTGTATTATATATGGGTGCTGTGTATTACATAGGAGTGCTATGTATTATATAGCGGTGCTGTGTTATATAGCGGTTTTGTGTGTTATATAGCGGTGCTGTGTGTTATATAGCGGTGCTGTGTATTATATAGGGGTGCTGTATGTTATATAGGGGTGCTGTATGTTATATAGGGGTGCTGTGTGTTATATAGGGGTGCTTTGTATTATATAAGGGGGCTATGTATTATATAGGGGTGCTGTGTATTATATAGGGGTGCTGTGTGATATGTATTAAATAGCGGTGCTGTGTGTTATATAGGGGTGCTGTGTATTATAAACCGTTTCTGTGTATTATATAGGGGTGCTGTGTATTATAAACCGTTTCTGTGTATTATATAGGGGTGCTGTGTATTATATAGCGGTGCTACGTGTTATATAGGGGTGCTGTGTGTTATATAGGGGTGCTGTGTGCTATATAGGGGTGCTGTGTGCTATATAGGGGAGCTGTGTATTATTTTACGGTACTCAATTATATAGCGGTGCAGTGTATTCTATAGGGGTGCTATGTATTATATAGGTGGTGCTGTGTTATATAGGGGTGCTGTGTGTTATATAGGGGTGCTATGTATTATATAGGGTGCTATGGAGTATATAGGTGGTGCTGTGTGTTATATGGGTGGTGTTGTGTATTTATATAGGGGTGCTATGTATTATATAGGTGGTGCTGTGTTATATAGGGGTGCTATGTATTATATAGGTGGTGCTGTGTTATATAGGGGTGCTATGTATTATATAGGGTGCTATGGAGTATATAGGTGGTGCTGTGTGTTATATGGGTGGTGTTGTGTATTTATATAGGGGTGCTATGTATTATATAGGTGGTTGTGTGTGTTATATAGGGATGCTGTGTATTATATAGGGGTGCTATGTATCATATAGGTAGTGCTGTGTAGTATATAGGGACTGTATATTACATAGGGGTGCTGTGTGTGTGTATATATATATATATATATATATATATATGGGGCAGTGATGGGTCAGTTCTTGGGCAGTGATGGGTCAGTTCTTGGGCAGTGATGGGTCAGTTCTTGGCCAGGGTGGGCAGTCATGGGTCAGTGATAGGTCAGGGTGGGCCAGTGATAGGTCAGGGTGGGCAGTGGTGGGTCAGTGCTAGGTCAGGGTGGGCAGTGATGGGTCAGTGCTGGCAAGTGATAGGTCAGGGTGGGCCAGTGATGGGGCAGTGATAGGTCAGGGTGGGCCAGTGATAGGTCAGGGTGGGCCAGTGATAGGTCAGGGTGGGCCAGTGATAGGTCAGGGTGGGCCAGTGATAGGTCAGGGTGGGCCAGTGATAGGTCAGGGTGGGCCAGTGATAGGTCAGGGTGGGCCAGTGATAGGTCAGGGTGGGCCAGTGATAGGTCAGGGTGGGCCAGTGATTGGTCAGGGTGGGCCAGTGATAGGTCAGGGTGGGCCAGTGATTGGTCAGGGTGGGCCAGTGATAGGTCAGGGTGGGCCAGTGATAGGTCAGGGTGGGTCAGTGATGGGTCAGGGTGCTCTACCTGTGAGGTGGGTGCAGTGAATTGTATCTTTCCACAGGGGGGTCTTCTTTATTGCCGCAGTTGATGCAGATTCATTAACCCTCTATGAACTTGTTTCTATGGAGACATTTGCTGGTGTGACAGCTTTGTATACACTGACCCCCCATGTTTAGAGCGGAGCCCCGGAAACCTCAGGCTAAAATGTGTTTACTGAACCAAACAGACTGTCTCATGTGTAAGAAGTAGGATGCTGTCACCGCGCTGCCTGGATCTGCTGTTACCATGGAAACTGCAACATCACAGCGCCGCCTGGAACTTTTAAGATCAAAACTTGTCTCTCTCAAAGCTGACGCGCCTCGCTGCCTGTCATGTGACCTGTCACCCACATTGCAGCAGCATTTTTATAGTTATTTTAATGGTGATTCCGCCCCCCCCCCCTGAAATATTTTCCACCGCCTCCGCGTCAACGTGCGGCTTTATTCTGGCTAAGCAATGGCGGCTTTAATCTCTCCAGAATCCATAGGAGCTGGATGCAGTGTGTGAATCATGTGCAGAGAGTGACGCACAAATTACAGTGACAGAATACCAGGAAATCATCGAATAAAGGACCATCCTGCCTGGTATCTGATCTATCACTGCCCATCCTGCCTGGTATCTGATCTATCACTGCCCATCCTGCCTGGTATCTGATCTATCACTGTCCATCCTGCCTGGTATCTGATCTATCACTGTCCATCCTGCCTGGTATCTGATCTATCACTGTCCATCCTGCCTGGTATCTGATCCATCACTGTCCATCCTGCCTGGTATCTGATCTATCACTGTCCATCCTGCCTGGTATCTGATCCATCACTGTCCATCCTGCCTGGTATCTGATCTATCACTGTCCATCCTGCCTGGTATCTGATCTATCACTGTCCATCCTGCCTGGTATCTGATCTATCACTGTCCATCCTGCCTGGTATCTGATCTATCACTGTCCATCCTGCCTGATATCTGATCTATCACTGCCCATCCTGCCTGATATCTGATCCATCACTGTCCATCCTGCCTGGTATCTGATCTATCACTGTCCATCCTGCCTGATATCTGATCTATCACTGTCCATCCTGCCTGGTATCTGATCTATCACTGTCCATCCTGCCTGATATCTGATCCGTCACTGTCCATCCTGCCTGATATCTCATCTATCACTGTCCTTCCTGCCTGATATTTGATCTATCACTGTCCATCCTGCCTGGTATCTGATCTATCACTGTCCATCCTGCCTGGTATCTAATCTGTCACTGTCCATCCTGCCTCATATCTGATCTATCACTGTCCATCCTGCCTGGTATCTGATCTATCACTATCCATCCTGCCTGATATCTGATCCGTCACTGTCCATCCTGCCTGATATCTCATCTATCACTGTCCTTCCTGCCTGATATTTGATCTATCACTGTCCATCCTGCCTGGTATCTGATCTATCACTGTCCATCCTGCCTGGTATCTGCTCTATCACTGTCCATCCTGCCTGGTATCTGATCTATCACTGCCCATCCTGCCTGATATCTGATCCATCACTGTCCATCCTGCCTGGTATCTGATCCATCACTGTCCATCCTGCCTGGTATCTGATCTATCACTGTTAATCCTGCCTGGTATCTGATCTATCACTGTCCATCCTGCCTGGTATCTGATCTATCACTGTCCATCCTGCCTGATATCTGATCCGTCACTGTCCATCCTGCCTGATATCTCATCTATCACTGTCCTTCCTGCCTGATATTTGATCTATCACTGTCCATCCTGCCTGGTATCTGATCTATCACTGTCCATCCTGCCTGGTATCTAATCTGTCACTGTCCATCCTGCCTCATATCTGATCTATCACTGTCCATCCTGCCTGGTATCTGATCTATCACTATCCATCCTGCCTGATATCTGATCCGTCACTGTCCATCCTGCCTGATATCTCATCTATCACTGTCCTTCCTGCCTGATATTTGATCTATCACTGTCCATCCTGCCTGGTATCTGATCTATCACTGTCCATCCTGCCTGGTATCTGATCTATCACTGTCCATCCTGCCTGGTATCTGATCCATCACTGTCCATCCTGCCTGATATCTGATCTATCACTGTCCATCCTGCCTGGTATCTGATCTATCACTGTCAATCCTGCCTGGTATCTGATCTCTCACTGTCCATCCTGCCCGGTATCTGATCTGTCACTGTCCATCCTGCCTGGTATCTGATCGGTCACTGTCCATCCTGCCTGGTATCTGATCTATCACTGTCCATCCTGCCTGGTATCTGATCTGTCACTGTCCATCCTGCCTGGTATCTGATCTATCACTGTTCATCCTGCCTGGTATCTGATCTATCACTGCCCATCCTGCCTGGTATCTGATCCATCGCTGTCGATCCTGCCTGGTATCTGATCTGTCACGGTCCATCCTGCCTATTTTCTGATCTCTCACTGTCCATCCTGCCTGGTATCTGATCCATCACTGTCCATCCTGCCTGGTATCTGATCTATCACTGTCCATCCTGCCTGATATCTGATCTATCACTGCCCATCCTGCCTGATATCTGATCCATCACTGTCCATCCTGCCTGGTATCTGATCTATCACTGTCCATCCTGCCTGATATCTGATCTATCACTGTCCATCCTGCCTGGTATCTGATCTATCACTGTCCATCCTGCCTGATATCTGATCTATCACTGTTCATCCTGCCTGGTATCTGATCTATCACTGTCCATCCTGCCTGGTATCTGCTCTATCACTGTCCATCCTGCCTGGTATCTGATCTATCACTGCCCATCCTGCCTGATATCTGATCCATCACTGTCCATCCTGCCTGGTATCTGATCCATCACTGTCCATCCTGCCTGGTATCTGATCGATCACTGTTAATCCTGCCTGGTATCTGATCTATCACTGTCCATCCTGCCTGGTATCTGATCTATCACTATCCATCCTGCCTGATATCTGATCCGTCACTGTCCATCCTGCCTGATATCTCATCTATCACTGTCCTTCCTGCCTGATATTTGATCTATCACTGTCCATCCTGCCTGGTATCTGATCTATCACTGTCCATCCTGCCTGGTATCTGATCTATCACTGTCCATCCTGCCTGGTATCTGATCCATCACTGTCCATCCTGCCTGATATCTGATCTATCACTGTCCATCCTGCCTGGTATCTGATCTATCACTGTCAATCCTGCCTGGTATCTGATCTCTCACTGTCCATCCTGCCCGGTATCTGATCTGTCACTGTCCATCCTGCCTGGTATCTGATCGGTCACTGTCCATCCTGCCTGGTATCTGATCTATCACTGTCCATCCTGCCTGGTATCTGATCTGTCACTGTCCATCCTGCCTGGTATCTGATCTATCACTGTTCATCCTGCCTGGTATCTGATCTATCACTGCCCATCCTGCCTGGTATCTGATCCATCGCTGTCGATCCTGCCTGGTATCTGATCTGTCACGGTCCATCCTGCCTATTTTCTGATCTCTCACTGTCCATCCTGCCTGGTATCTGATCCATCACTGTCCATCCTGCCTGGTATCTGATCTATCACTGTCCATCCTGCCTGATATCTGATCTGTCACTGTCCATCCTGCCTGGTATCTGATCTATCACTGTCCATCCTGCCTGGTATCTGATCTATCACTGCCCATCCTGCCTGGTATCTGATCCATCACTGTCCATCCTGCCTGGTATCTGATCTATCACTGCCCATCCTGCCTGGTATCTGATCCATCACTGTCCATCCTGCCTGGTATCTGATCTCTCACGGTCCATCCTGCCTATTTTCTGATCTCTCACTGAGAACATCTGTGTGTGAGAAGGAAACACTTGCACAGAATCTAAAGGCCTATTTATATTCCTTGCTGCATGCTCAAAGCGTCTCTCTACTCCCAGAGTACATCAAAGCTCTATGTGTACTGTAATAAGGCAGAGAGATGAAAGATGGAAATACGGTTGAAGTTAGGCTAAGTTTTGATGTTAAACTACAGTATCCAAAGCCATTTAGAGCTCATGTGCAGGTCCCTAACAAGGAATAATCACCCAGCGCAAAAAGAGCAGGGGAGGGGGACTGCACAATGAGCCAGATACAAATACTATACAGGAGAGGATGACAAAAATGAGCCAGGAACAGGGGTGTCCTCAGAGTACAAGGGGTGATAATTAGCGATGATGTCACTGCTGTATATTATAACTTATCTGGAGATCGGTGATGTCACTGCTTTATAATATAACTTATATCTGGAGAGCGGTGATGTCACTGCTGTATAATATATCTGGAGAGCGGTGATGTCACTACTGTATAATATAACTGATATCTGGAGAGCGGTGATGTCACTGCTGTATAATATATCTGGAGAGCGGTGATGTCACTGCTGTATAATATAACTGATATCTGGAGAGCGGTGATGTCACTGCTGTATAATATAATATATCTGGAGAGCGGTGATGTCACTGCTGTATAATATAACTGATATCTGGAGAGCGGTGATGTCATTGTTGTATAATATAACTGATATCTGGAGAGCGGTGATGTCACTGCTGTATAATATAATATATCTGGAGAGCGGTGATGTCACTGCTGTATAATATAACTGATATCTGGAGAGCGGTGATGTCACTGCTGTATAATATAATATATCTGGAGAGCGGTGATGTCACTGCTGTATAATATAACTGATATCTGGAGAGCGGTGATGTCATTGTTGTATAATATAACTGATATCTGGAGAGCGGTGATGTCATTGTTGTATAATATAACTGATATCTGGAGAGCGGTGATGTCACTGCTGTATAATATAACTGATATCTGGACAGCGGTGATGTCACTGCTGTATAATATAACTGATATCTGGAGAGCGGTGATGTCACTACTGTATAATATAATATATCTGGAGAGCGGTGATGTCACTGCTGTATAATATAACTGATATCTGGAGAGCGGTGATGTCACTACTGTATAATATAAGTGATATCTGGAGAGTGGTGATGTCACTGCTGTATAATATAACTGATATCTGGAGAGCGGTGATGTCACTGCTGTACAATATAACTGATATCTGGAGAGCGGTGATGTCACTGCTGTATAATATAACTGATATCTGGAGAGCGGTGATGTCACTGCTGTATAATATAACGGATATCTGGAGAGCGGTGATGTCACTGCTGTATAATATAACTGATATCTGGAGAGCGGTGATGTCACTGCTGTATAATATAACTGATATCTGGAGAGCGGTGATGTCACTGCTATATAATATAATATATCTGGAGGGCGGTGATGTCACTGCTGTATAATATAACATATCTGGAGGGCGGTGATGTCACTGCTGTATAATATAATATATCTGGAGAGCGGTGATGTCACTGCTGTATAATATAACTGATATCTGGAGAGCGGTGATGTCACTGCTGTATAATATAATATATCTGGAGAGCGGTGATGTCACTGCTGTATAATATAACTGATATCTGGAGAGCGGTGATGTCACTGCTGTATAATATAACTGATATCTGGAGAGCGGTGATGTCACTGCTGTATAATATAACTGATATCTGGAGAGTGGTGATGTCACTGCTGTATAATATAACGGATATCTGGAGAGCGGTGATGTCACTGCTGTATAATATAACTGATATCTGGAGAGCGGTGATGTCACTGCTGTATAATATAACTGATATCTGGAGAGTGGTGATGTCACTGCTGTATAATATAACTGATATCTGGAGAGTGGTGATGTCACTGCTGTATAATATAACTGATATCTGGAGAGCGGTGATGTCACTGCTGTAAAATATAACTGATATCTGGAGAGCGGCGATGTCACTGCTGTATAATATAACGGATATCTGGAGAGTGGTGATGTCACTGTTGTATAATATAACTGATATCTGGAGGGCGGTGATGTCACTGCTGTATAATATAACATATCTGGAGGGCGGTGATGTCACTGCTGTATAATATAACTGATATCTGGAGAGCGGTGATGTCACTGCTGTAAAATATAACTGATATCTGGAGAGCGGTGATGTCACTGCTGTATAATATAACGGATATCTGGAGAGTGGTGATGTCACTGTTGTATAATATAACTGATATCTGGAGGGCGGTGATGTCACTGCTGTAAAATATAACTGATATCTGGAAAACGGTGAGGTCACGGCTGTATAATATATCTGGAGAGTGAAGGCAGGGTATACTGGGATCTCTGGTTCTACAGGATCAATCATATAGAACTTTATATAAAATCTGTGGACACTGCCTCATCACTTTGGTCTATACGAGCGCCTAAAGTCTAAGAGGCTTCATGTGACACTTCACCAATTTGCACTACTTACTCACTATAACCTCATTAATAAGTGATGCCAACTCCCAGGACTACGGTGTTTCCCCCGGACAGGATGATGGGTAATATTACCACAGACAATCAACATGGGGTAAAACTTAAAGAGCATTGGAGTCACAACAAGCATAAAGACTCAAGAACAAGGTCACCACCAAAACTGGGACATCAAGACAAGGTCACCAAAAGCATAGATACACCAGGACAAGGTCACCACCAGCATAGAAACACCAGGAAAGGGTCACCCCCCTAATAGAGACTCCAGGACAAGGTCACCACCAGCATACAGACACCAGGACAAGGCCACCAACCGCAAAGAGACACCAGGACAAGGTCAGCACCAGCATAGAAACACCAGGACAAGGTCACCACCAGCATAGAGACACCAGGACAAGGTCACCAGCAGAATAGAGACACCAGGACAAGGTCACCACCAGCATAGAAACACCAGGACAAGGTCACCACCAGCATAGAGACACCAGGACAAGGTCACCACCAGCATAGAGACACCAGGACAAGGTCACCACCAGAATAGAGACTCCAGGACGAGGTCACCACCAGAATAGAGTATCCAGGACGAGGTCACCACCAGAATAGAGACTCCAGGACGAGGTCACCACCAGCATAGGGACACCAGGACAAGGTCACCACCAGCATAGAGACACCAGTACAAGGTCACCACCAGCATAGAGACACCAGGACAAGGTCACCAGCAGAATAGAGACTCCAGGACGAGGTCACCACCAGAATAGAGTATCCAGGACGAGGTCACCACCAGAATAGAGTATCCAGGACGAGGTCACCACCAGAATAGAGACTCCAGGACGAGGTCACCACCAGCATAGGGACACCAGGACAAGGTCACCACCAGCATAGAGACACCAGGACAAGGTCACCACCAGCATAGAGACACCAGGACAAGGTCACCACCAGAATAGAGTATCCAGGACGAGGTCACCACCAGAATAGAGGCTCCAGGACGAGGTCACCACCAGAATAGAGACTCCAGGACGAGGTCACCACCAGCATAGAGACAACTGGACAAGGTCACCACCAGCATAGAGACACCAGGACAAGGTCACCACCAGCATAGAGACACCAGGACAAGGTCACCACCAGAATAGAGTATCCAGGACGAGGTCACCACCAGAATAGAGGCTCCAGGACGAGGTCACCACCAGAATAGAGACTCCAGGACGAGGTCACCACCAGCATAGAGACAACTGGACAAGGTCACCACCAGCATAGAGACACCAGGACAAGGTCACCACCAGCATAGAGACACCAGGACAAGGTCACCACCAGAATAGAGTATCCAGGACGAGGTCACCACCAGAATAGAGGCTCCAGGACGAGGTCACCACCAGCATAGGGACACCAGGACAAGGTCACCACCAGCAGAGAGACACCAGGACGAGGTCACCACCAGCAGAGAGACACCAAGAGAAGGAGATCCACATACTTTTTATACTACAGTAACAGCTATTTATCTATTACTACTGACAACCAGCCTGTATATTGTGTGTGAGAGGTTGTCACAGCCCCGCCCCCTGTTACTGACATCACTGATATATAATATAATTACATGTGATCAGACATGAGATCCACACATCTTATATACAGTAACAGCTATTCATCTATTACTACTGACAACCAGCCTGTATATCGTGTGTGAGAGGTTGTCACAGCCCCGCCCCCTGTTCCTGACATCACTGATATATAACATAATTACATTGTGATCAGACATGAGATCCACACATCTTATATACAGTAACAGCTATTCATCTATTACTACTGACAACCAGCCTGTATATCATGTGTGAGAGGTTGTCATAGCTCCGCCCCCTGTTACTGACATCACTGATATATAACATAATTACATTGTGATCAGACATGAGATCCACACATCTTATATACAGTAACAGCTATTCATCTATTACTACTGACAACCAGCCTGTATATCATGTGTGAGAGGTTGTCACAGCCCCGCCCCCTGTTACTGACATCACTGATATATAATATAATTACACTGTGATCAGACATGAGATCCACACATCTTATATACAGTGACAGCTATTCATCTATTACTACTGACAACCAGCCTGTATATCATGTGTGAGAGGTTGTCACAGCCCCGCCCCTGTTACGGACATCACTGATATATAATATAATTACACTGTGATCAGACATGAGATCCACACATCTTATATACAGTAACAGCTATTCATCTATTACTACTGACAACCAGCCTGTATATCATGTGTGAGAGGTTGTCACAGCTCCGCCCCCTGTTACTGACATCACAGATATATAATATAATTACACTGTGATCAGACATGAGATCCACACATCTTATATACAGTAACAGCTATTCATCTATTACTACTGATAACCAGCCTGTATATCATGTGTGAGAGGTTGTCACAGCCCCGCCCCCTGTTACAGACATCACTGATATATAATTACATTGTGATCAGACATGAGATCCACACATCTTATATACAGTAACAGCTATTCATCTATTACTACTGACAACCAGCCTGTATATCATGTGTGAGGTTGTCACAGCCCCGCCCCTGTTACTGACATCATTGATATATAATATAATTACATTGTGATCAGACATGAGATCCACACATCTTATATACAGTCACAGCTATTCATCTATTACTACTGACAACCAGCCTGTATATCATGTGTGAGAGGTTGTCACAGCCCCGCCCCCTGTTACTGACATCACTGATATATAATATAATTACATGTGATCAGACATGAGATCCACACATCTTATATACAGTAACAGCTATTCATCTATTACTACTGACAACCAGCCTGTATATCATGTGTGAGAGGTTGTCACAGCCCCGCCCCTGTTACGGACATCACTGATATATAATATAATTACACTGTGATCAGACATGAGATCCACACATCTTATATACAGTAACAGCTATTCATCTATTACTACTGATAACCAGCCTGTATATCATGTGTGAGAGGTTGTCACAGCTCCGCCCCCTGTTACTGACATCACAGATATATAATATAATTACACTGTGATCAGACATGAGATCCACACATCTTATATACAGTAACAGCTATTCATCTATTACTACTGATAACCAACCTGTAGATCATGTGTGAGAGGTTGTCACAGCCCCGCCCCCTGTTACTGACATCACTGATATATAATATAATTACATTGTGATCAGACATGAGATCCACACATCTTATATACAGTCACAGCTATTCATCTATTACTACTGACAACCAGCCTGTATATCATGTGTGAGAGGTTGTCACAGCCCCGCCCCCTGTTACTGACATCACTGATATATAATATAATTACATGTGATCAGACATGAGATCCACACATCTTATATACAGTAACAGCTATTCATCTATTACTACTGACAACCAGCCTGTATATCATGTGTGAGAGGTTGTCACAGCCCCGCCCCCTGTTACTGACATCACTGATATATAATATAATTACATTGTGATCAGACATGAGATCTACACATCTTATATACAGTAACAGCTATTCATCTATTACTACTGACAACCAGCCTGTATATCATGTGTGAGGTTGTCACAGCCCCGCCCCTGTTACTGACATCATTGATATATAATATAATTACATTGTGATCAGACATGAGATCCACACATCTTATATACAGTCACAGCTATTCATCTATTACTACTGACAACCAGCCTGTATATCATGTGTGAGAGGTTGTCACAGACCCGCCCCCTGTTACTGACATCACTGATATATAATATAATTACATGTGATCAGACATGAGATCCACACATCTTATATACAGTCACAGCTATTCATCTATTACTACTGACAACCAGCCTGTATATCATGTGTGAGAGGTTGTCACAGCTCCGCCCCCTGTTACTGACATCACTGATATATAATTACATGTGATGAGACATGAGATCCACACATCTTATATACAGTCACAGCTATTCATCTATTACTACTGACAACCAGCCTGTATATCATGTGTGAGAGGTTGTCACAGCCCCGCCCCCTGTTACTGACATCACTGATATATAATATAATTACATGTGATCAGACATGAGATCCACACATCTTATATACAGTAACAGCTATTCATCTATTACTACTGACAACCAGCCTGTATATCATGTGTGAGAGGTTGTCACAGCCCCGCCCCCTGTTACTGACATCACTGATATATAATATAATTACATTGTGATCAGACATGAGATCCACACATCTTATATACAGTCACAGCTATTCATCTATTACTACTGACAACCAGCCTGTATATCATGTGTGAGATGTTGTCACAGCCCCGCCCCCTGGTACTGACATCACTGATATATAATATAATTACATTGTGATCAGACATGAGATCCACACATCTTATATACAGTAACAGCTATTCATCTATTACTACTGACAACCAGCCTGTATATCATGTGTGAGAGGTTGTCACAGCCCCGCCCCTGTTACTGACATCACTGATATATAATATAATTACATTGTGATCAGACATGAGATCAACACATCTTATATACAGTAACAGCTATTCATCTATTACTACTGACAACCAGCCTGTATATCATGTGTGAGAGGTTGTCACAGCCCCGCCCCCTTATACTGACATCACTGATATATAATATAATTACACTGTGATCAGACATGAGATCCACACATCTTATATACAGTCACAGCTATTCATCTATTACTACTGACAACCAGCCTGTATATCATGTGTGAGAGGTTGTCACAGCTCCGCCCCCTGTTACTGACATCACTGATATATAATATAATTACATGTGATGAGACATGAGATCCACACATCTTATATACAGTAACAGCTATTCATCTATTACTACTGACAACCAGCCTGTATATCATGTGTGAGAGGTTGTCACAGCCCCGCCCCCTGTTACTGACATGTATGGTGATTACAGATAATAGCTTTAATAAATATCAGTTAGATGTTGACATCTGCGTCCGGGGTAACCACTTATATAACAACCCCCTCGATCCGTGCTCTGTGATATCACAGAGTCTTTCACGAATGCCGACCAGTCTATAAACTTTTTGTAAAGTTGCACCTCTTTTCTTGCCATCTCTGTAATTAGGGTGCAATGATCTTCCAATAACAGTCGGGGCCTAATTTACTTCAGTTTTAAGCAATTTTACAACTTTTGCAGTTTCTAAATCTTTGATTTCTTTCAGTCGGGGCAAATTAGAAGCTGATGGTGGAGCGGAGGCGTGACGGAGAGAAGCGTCGATCAGTTAATGGCGGCCCTTGTTTAATAGGTGAAACCAGAAATAATTAAACACATTCTGGATGTTTTCATGACCAAAAGACTGAAGCTCATTAGTGAGGAGACATCCCTGCCGCACAGAGATTCTTCTCCGAGGCTTTTATCTCCCGCGGGTCTTTGTGGCTGCTTCCACCTCACACACAACCGTTGCTCTACATCCGCTCACTGGTGCCAGTATGAAGGAGCTTGATGCTCAATAGTAGGAAGCACTTGTATTTTGTGGCTCCTTCTCCATTACATCGTAGATTGGGGTAGAGTCCCTGACGTAAACTCCCAGTGGAGTGTGAAGTCCGGTCAGGCTCCCGGTGGAGTGTGAAGTCCGGTCAGGCTCCCGGTGGAGTGTGAAGTCCGGTCAGGCTCCCGGTGGAGTGTGAAGTCCGGTCAGGCTCCCGGTGGAGTGTGAAGTCCGGTCAGGCTCCCGGTGGAGTGTGAAGTCCGGTCAGGCTCCCGGTGGAGTGTGAAGTCCGGTCAGGCTCCCGGTGGAGTGTGAAGTCCGGTCAGGCTCCCGGTGGAGTGTGAAGTCCGGTCAGGCTCCCGGTGGAGTGTGAAGTCCGGTCAGGTTCCCGGTGGAGTGTGAAGTAGGGTCAGGTTCCTGGTAGGGTGTGAAGTAGGGTCAGGTTCCTGGTAGGGTGTGAAGTAGGGTCAGGTTCCTGGTAGGGTGTGAAGTAGGGTCAGGTTCCTGGTGGAGTGTGAAGTAGGGTCAGGTTCCTGGTAGGGTGTGCAGTACGGCCAGATTCCTGGTGGGGTGTGCAGTATGGACAGGATCCTGGTAGGGTGTGCAGTAGGTCAGGATCCTGGTAGGGTGTGCAGTACGGTCAGGTCCATGGTGGAGTGTGAAGTCTGGTCAGATTCCTGGTAGGGTGTGAAGTATGGTCAGGTTCCTGGTGGAGTGTGAAGTAGGGTCAGGTTACTGGTAGGGTGTGAAGTAGGGTCAGGTTCCTGGTGGAGTGTGAAGTAGGGTCAGGTTCCTGGTAGGGTGTGAAGTAGGGTCAGGTTCCTGGTAAGGTGTGAAGTAGGGTCAGGTTCCTGGTGGAGTGTGAAGTAGGGTCAGGTTCCTGGTAGGGTGTGCAGTACAGCCAGATTCCTGGTAGGGTGTGCAGTACGGTCAGGTTCCTGGTAGGGTGTACAGTACGGTCAGGTTCCTGGTAGGGTGTACAGTACGGTCAGGTTCCTGGTAGGATGTACAGTACGGTCAGGTTCCTGGTAGGATGTACAGTACGGTCAGGTTCCTGGTAGGGTGTGCAGTACGGTCAGGTCCATGGTGGAGTGTGAAGTCCGGTCAGGTCCTTGGTGGAGTATGAAGTCCGGTCAGATTCCTGGTAGGGTGTGCAGTACGGTCAGGTTCCTGGTGGAGTGTGAAGTACGGTCAGGTTCCTGGTGGAGTGTGAAGTACGATCAGGTTCCTGGTAGGGTGTGCAGTACGGTCAGGTTCCTGGTAGGGTGTGCCGTAGGTCAGGATCCTGGTAGGGTGTGCAGTACGGTCAGGTTCCTGGTGGAGTGTGAAGTACGGTCAGGTTCCTGGTAGGGTGTACAGTACGGTCAGGTTCCTGGTAGGATGTACAGTACGGTTAGGTTCCTGGTAGGGTGTGCAGTACGGTCAGGTCCATGGTGGAGTGTGAAGTCCGGTCAGGTCCTTGGTGGAGTGTGAAGTCCGGTCAGGTCATTGGTGGAGTGTGAAGTACGGTCAGGTTCCTGGTAGGGTGTGCAGTACGGCCAGATTCCTGGTGGGGTGTGCAGTATGGACAGGATCCTGGTAGGGTGTGCAGTAGGTCAGGATCCTGGTAGGGTGTGCAGTAGGTCAGGATCCTGGTAGGGTGTGCAGTAGGTCAGGATCCTGGTAGGGTGTGCAGTACGGTCAGGTCCATGGTGGAGTGTGAAGTACAGTCAGGTTCCTGGTAGGGTGTGAAGTACGGTCAGGTTCCTGGTAGGGTGTGAAGTACGGTCAGGTTCCTGGTAGGGTGTGAAGTACGGTCAGGTTCCTGGTAGGGTGTGAAGTACGGTCAGGTTCCTGGTAGGGTGTGAAGTACGGTCAGGCTCCTGGTGGAGTGTGAAGTCTGGTCAGGTTCCTGGTGGAGTGTGAAGTACGGTCAGGTTCCTGGTAGGGTGTGAAGTTCGGTCAGGTTCCTGGTAGGGTGTGAAGTACGGTCAGGTTCCTGGTAGGGTGTGAAGTACGGTCAGGTTCCTGGTAGGGTGTGAAGTACGGTCAGGTTCCTGGTAGGGTGTGCAGTACGGTCAGGCTCCTGGTGGAGTGTGAAGTCTGGTCAGGTTCCTGGTGGAGTGTGAAGTACGGTCAAGTTCCTGGTAGGGTGTGAAGTACGGTCAGGTTCCTGGTAGGGTGTGAAGTACGGTCAGGTTCCTGGTAGGGTGTGAAGTACGGTCAGGTTCCTGGTAGGGTGTGAAGTACGGTCAGGTTCCTGGTAGGGTGTGAAGTACGGTCAGGTTCCTGGTAGGGTGTGAAGTACGGTCAGGTTCCTGGTAGGGTGTGAAGTACGGTCAGGTTCCTGGTAGGGTGTGAAGTACGGTCAGGTTCCTGGTAGGGTGTGAAGTACGGTCATGTTCCTGGTAGGGTGTGCAGTACGGTCAGGTTCCTGGTGGGGTGTGAAGTCCGGTCAGGTTCCTGGTGGAGTGTGAAGTCCGGTCAGGTTCCTGGTGGGGTGTGAAGTCCGGTCAAGTTCCTGGTGGGGTGTGAAGTCCGGTCAGGTTCCTGGTGGGGTGTGAAGTCCGGTCAAGTTCCTGGTGGAGTGTGAAGTCCGGTCAGGTTCCTGGTGGGGTGTGAAGTCCGGTCAAGTTCCTGGTGGAGTGTGAAGTCCGGTCAGGTTCCTGGTGGAGTGTGAAGTCCGGTCAGGTTCCTGGTGGGGTGTGAAGTCCGGTCAGGTTCCTGGTGGGGTGTGAAGTCCGGTCAGGTTCCTGGTGGGGTGTGTAGTCCGGTCAGGTTCCTGGTGGGGTGTGAAGTCCGGTCAGGTTCCTGGTGAAGTGTGAAGTGCTATCAAATAGGTTCTTGATGGACTGAACATGAAGAACAGACAGGTCCTAGGGACATCCTTGCTGGAGCAGAGACAGTCTAAGGTCACTCCTTGAGAAGAAGTTCTACAGAGGGATTTATGAGCTTCATGGAGACGTACGTTCACGGATTTTCCTGATGACAATCCCACTGAAGCAATGTCAGTAAGACATAAGGAAACAACATTCTTATAGAGAGTAGAAGTGTAATCCCGGGCTCTGACCTCCCTCACATATCGCCAGACAGTGACGTAGACTTAAGACCATCTAGATCCTTCATAGTCCAAACTCTAATGAGAAGAGAATCGTGAACATTGCCAGACATGACCAATCTCCAGACTTCTCTGCTGCTCCTACGTCCAGATACCATGATAGGCCGAGGCTGCAGATCCAGCGAAGAAGTGAGGAAGAGTGTGGTCCTTGGAAGGAGCTTCCATATATGTTCCAGGGGGATTATAGACATTTCTATACATAAGCATCTTCCTTGGAAGCCTCCTATAGAGTTCTTCACCTCGAACGGACGGCTCCAGATCTACAAATCTGAGAAGGCCCCTGAAGGACGTCTCTATGGCGCAGGAGAGGGCCTCCTATTAGAGTGCACAGGTATTACTGAGAACATGTCATAGGAGCCATTACTGAGGACCTTCTACAGGAGCAGTGTAGATATATCGCCAGCATGTGGCGGTAGTGGCGAGTCACCCAATGAAGAAAAGCTGCAGCGAGAAGACGCAGACAATAGGAGGACCTTCCTGTGCCACCCTCTTATCCACCTGCAGCCGCTTCATCTCCTCCCCGCAACTGTATCACAAAGGAAACGGTATTCAGCTTTATAGGGATGAGCCCGTAGCAATAGCACAGCACAGAGGGTCAATCCACCGCGGAGGTGGCACCTCAGGGGCACTCAGCGGTGTCAATACTTATGCATTCAATTAACAAAAAAAAACTAAAATACATGAATGCGACTCCCCCGTACGGCAGCGTCTGCCCCTCATATTCCACAGGCCGCGCACATATGGCGAGTATCCATCACAGAGCGGGATATCGGCTGCGGAGCTTATTGTCCTAGCTGACAGCACGCGTTTCGCCTTCACATCTGAAGCATCAAATAAGACCACAGCCGGGGGTGACTGTGAAAAACGGCTTCCAACAGGGATGGCACAGATGGGTATTAAGAGGGGAGCGGGTCTGATTGGTACATATAATATTATCATAAGACGGCAGAGACAATGAGACCCATGCAGAGCGAGTCCCGGGCTCCTGCACCTGCGGATAATGATGGGACGAGGTGGGAAGAAGCTCCGCATTACAAAACAGAGCATGAGGCCGCATATCGGGTGGGGGTAAAATACGGGACCTCGGCAGACGGGAGAGATAGGGGGAAGCTGAAGTGGCGCGGCCAATTAAAACCAACATAATGGAGCATTAACCTGCACCCCAGGAAGCTAGACCTGGCGTCGGAGCGGCGGTTACCTGTGCGTCTCGCTCCCTCCACGTCTTCTTCTCCTGCTCAGACATGGCGTCCTGCAGCTGATTCTCCAGACGATGGATCTCCTGCTGGTGGTCCCGGATGAGGTGGTCCCTCTCGGAGCTCTGCTGCTGGTAGAGGTAGGTTTTCTCCTGTTCGTGCTCCAGCTTCAGTGCCGCAATCTGATTGGACAATAGAGAGTACAGTTCATCACTGGAATATCCTTGTCACCATGACAACTCCTCTCTGCCGCCCCCCTCAAAAATAATGACACTGTCTGACACGGCGGGCGCACGGACGAACGTCACGCGTCTCGTCAGGAGCCCCAACCCCACAATATCGCTATATGGCCATTCCAAAGGGGCGAAAAAAGCTGCGACACCCGAGCGAGAAAAAACATGGAGGAACCTGCAAGTTGGGAAAGTAAAAACCTGCGGCGACAGAACTTTTTACAGTTGTCATTTTACAAAGAACCATTATGTTGTGGCCCCCCATGGCCTGCGGCATAAAGGGATGCTCGGGATGTGGGGGACAGCTGGGACCTCCCCGGTGGTCCGGGCTGTTCCCCTCTTTGATACTAATCCTCCCGGACTGGCTATAAAGGCCTCCTACCTGGCCTGCGCTCTACAAGCCTCCCGCCGCCTTTGTGGCCGTGTCCGCAGGACGCCGCTCTCCGGGCCGCGCAGCTGCCGTCACCAGTCACTTACACTTCTCTTCAGTCTTGGTGGATTTCAGGAATAGACGAATATAGAAAAGAGGTGGGGGGGGGGGGGGTCCGTACCTTCCCTCAATCTGCAGCGTGAGAATCCGGACGTAAATGAAGAGCCGCAGCTGCCCGGCACGTTTTGATGGAAAGTCTTGGATTCCGGGAGGCGCGGTGATGAGCAGCGCTGGAGGGAGGACGCGGCGTGCTACCGGGGAAGGAAATGATCCGGGCCGCTCCGAGCTGCTATTCCCACAGGTCCATATGGAGGAGGTGGAGGACAGACGTGTGGGGAGGGCCCCGGAAATACTGGGATCCTGCACGGACAGCCCCGCACACAAGATCTTAGGATCATCGCGGACCCTTACGGATCTGGACGCGGAATATATCGGGAGGTCGGGGCGGTCACAAGATCTGAGCGACTGCAGAGTAGCCTACAGCTAGGAGCGATCACTCATTGATCCAGACAGATACATAGACCTGCGCTGACACATTGTAACGATCAGGATAGGGAGAGATTTGTGCTGCTGTAGGGCATACAGAGGATTGTCTACACTGATACATTGTAACCAACCTTCGGCTGTGAGCAGGATTAGGTCTGTGTAGGTTTTTAGCCTCTGGATGTAAACAAGAATGTTTCCATTCAGTGACACAAGCAGAGATCTTAAAAAAGGAGAGGAATTGTGACAGGTAGGGGAAGATCCGAACGGTGGCAAAATCCTGATAATCCCAAAAAACTAGAAGTGGCGGATACACAGGAAACATCCCATTAGGGAAACGCCACGATGTCAACTACACCGCGCACGACGGACACCACCTAAACCCCCCAGTGATGTCATCCACCCCGCAGTGACATCACCGAGGAGGGGCAAACACTTCATTACATCATAAATATTCTACTAACATATGACAGCCAACCCTACACCAGATAAGAGGTGCAATAATCTGCAGAAAATATCACTATGTACCTGTCAGGAGGTAGAGGAGCAATGTTCTGCAGATCTGTAGAGAGGTCAGTGGTGTAATAATCTGCAGGATATATCACTATGTATCTGTCAGGAGGTAGAGGAGCGATGTTCTGCAGATCTGTAGAGAGGTCAGTGGTGTAATAATCTGCAGGATATATCACTATGTATCTGTCAGGAGGTAGAGGAGCAATGTTCTGCAGATCTGTAGAGAGGTCAGTGGTGTAATAATCTGCAGGATATATCACTATGTATCTGTCAGGAGGTGGAGGAGCAATGTTCTGCAGATCTGTAGAGAGGTCAGTGGTGTAATAATCTGCAGGATATATCACTATGTATCTGTCAGGAGGTGGAGGAGCGATGTTCTGCAGATCTGTAGAGAGGTCAGTGGTGTAATAATCTGCAGGATATATCACTATGTATCTGTCAGGAGGTGGAGGAGCGATGTTCTGCAGATCTGTAGAGAGGTCAGTGGTGTAATAATCTGCAGGATATATCACTATGTATCTGTCAGGAGGTGGAGGAGCAATGTTCTGCAGATCTGTAGAGAGGTCAGTGGTGTAATAATCTGCAGGATATATCACTATGTATCTGTCAGGAGGTGGAGGAGCGATGTTCTGCAGATCTGTAGAGAGGTCAGTGGTGTAATAATCTGCAGGATATATCACTATGTATCTGTCAGGAGGTAGAGGAGCGATGTTCTGCAGATCTGTAGAGAGGTCAGTGGTGTAATAATCTGCAGGATATATCACTATGTATCTGTCAGGAGGTGGAGGAGCAATGTTCTGCAGA